>NW_028270169.1:50670475-50970475 GCF_037043375.1 Chiloscyllium plagiosum
TGTGTACTGCAGTACTTTTCTTTAATTCCCCAATATAAAATGACCTGCAACTGAATCAGTGTTTGATTCCCAATAAGATTCAGATCAATTTGCCAATGGTCTCTGATGCTTGACATTATAAATGAAAGTTTTCTACTCTCTTCCGAATTGACATTATTAATGAACAATTTATCAATAAATGTATTATTAACAGCAAGGTTGTTTAACTGACTGCTTGTGTCTATGTAATACCAAAGGCACAGGTTCAGTTGTGAAAAAGCGCAGATTTGGGATTTTCAATCGGAGACTTTGCGGCTTCAGAAAATCCAGAAGCAGCGCAAGGGCTCAAGGCTGGTCAGCACCACGGACAGCTCCACAGTCAGTCTTTAACCAGCACCACGGACAGCTCCACAGTCAGTCTTTAACCAGCACCACGGACAGCTCCACAATTAGTCTTTAATCAGCACCATGGTCAGCTCCACAGTCAGTCTTTAATCAGCACCATGGTCAGCTCCACAGTCAGTCTTTAATCGGCACCATGGTCAGCACCATGGTCAGCTTCACAGCGATCCCCTAATCAGCATCATGGTCAGGATACAGTCGTTACTTGTGTCAACATCGAGATCAGTTGAATGGTTTGTGAGTTAAACTGGCAGCGGCCTTCCGATGAGCCGCTCAGCTTTATAATTACAATCTACAGGAGGCACAGCGTTCTTTTCCTAACGGGCCATTCAAAATCTATGCTCAAAAACACCCATTACCAGACGTACTCAGCTATACACGGAAACACAGAGAGAAAAAAAATGCACAAATATGGACAAATGCAAAAATAAATATGGAAACACAGGCTGACAAAAATACAGCTAGAAACGCAGACAAGAGCATAAACAGCGACATAAAATCACACATGCAGAAGATCATAGATACAGACTTAATCTTACACAGTGAATAAAGGTACACATGCAGAGAAAACAGCAGAGATCGACCCATAGAGCATATGAATATGAACACAGACACAGTTACATACAGGGGAATACCACTATTTCACTGCATTTATTCTGTTAGTCTAAGGATTCTAAGGAACCGACAGAGGATTTTTTTTTTCTCTGTGCGAACATGACCATAGCGTTAACTGAAAAGTTTCTTTTGGCTGACAATACTCTGGGTTAAATACCTGCAAGCAATTTGATATGTGGACGGAATGTGCAGCCCATTTACCAGAAATGTACTAAATTGGCGTTCAGCTCTCAACGGCAGTCTCGCAAACCTCCCCATGGACCACAGGCATCTTCTGGAATCTGCTGAAGTTCTTACCTTCTCTTCTCAGTTACGGCTGGAGTTTGAGATCGGGAGGCGAGAGGCACCTGCTGGACAAAGGCAATACTCCCAGAACGAAGAACCTTTCCATGAGAACATAAGTCGCAGATCCTTGTGAACATCGATAAATAATTGCTTTAAAACCGTGGAACATTTGTTCGAATTCTTTAGCGGAACTGTCTTAGTGGAGGAAGAGTAATCTTCCCCTTTACCGTTCTGCCTTGAGTGAGAATGGCGCTCTAACGTTGTATTGGTGCCTTCCCGTCTCCTCTTCTACAACGCATGCTGTTTTCATCAGGCACTGATGATTCTCCGTGGTCCTAAAGACCATCAGCTTGACCTTCCAACAAATGTGGATTGAAACTATGCTACGGTTGCGTTTGTTATCTAGCCTCGCAGGGAGAGCGCGTTTTTATAACGGTCGGAGGATTTTATTTTTCAAACGGTAATTATTGTTGTTATTAAGGCAGAGTGGCTAAATTACACCAAAATAGTCCGAAATAAAAGCAGAAAATCCCAGACGAACCCCCGCAACTTTGGCAGCATCTGTGGAGAGAGAAACAGAGTTAATGTTTCTAGTCCAGCATAACTTCAAGACTGAAAGGAGATGGAAAGTGATTTTTTTATGATGTTGACAGGGGGGAAAGGGGACTGGGTAGAACAGATAGTCAGGGTTGCCAGACCAAAAGGCAAAGGGAATGCTAACAGTGGTAAAGGAGGGATATGGATGAAAAATGAGTGACAACAATAGGTTTGGAAAGGGAAAGATTGGCCCTCTCTGCTGAGTGCAAAGCTAATGAAACACAGACCAGTCAGGGCCAGAAATGGTCAGGGACAGGTGGTTTTTAGGGGTGATGAGTGGAAAAAAATATTTTGGGGGCAATTGGGTGAACTTCTTATGTTCCTTTAAGCCTCTGGCTTAAGTTTAACATCTGACTGATTGGGGTGGCATGATGGTTCAGTGCTTAACACTGCTGTCTCACAGTGCCAGGAATCCACCCTCAGGTGACTGTCTGGGTGGAGTTTGCACATTCTCCCCGTGTCTGCATGGGTTTCCTCCCACTGTCCAAAGATGTGCAGGCGGGTTAGCCCATAGTTTCCAGGGATGTACACTTTTAGTGGGTTAGTTGTGAAAAATGAAGAGTTAAAGGGGTAAGGGAGGGGGGGGGTCTAGGTGGGATGCTCTTCAGGGGGTCAGTCTGTCCTCAATGGGCTGAATGGCCTGCTTCCACACTGTAGGGACTCTCTGAAGCAGGAAGAAACTGTCTTGTCCTCATATCCCTTCAGTTCCTCAAACAGTGAAACATTCCCTCAGTACAGCACTGGATCATGAGCTCAGTCAATAGTAAACCAAAAGAGGCTGATTCATTATGAAAATTCCCAAAGAAAATTGAATCAATGTGTCGAAAGGAAAGAATATGTATGCTTGGGGCTGGAATTAAGGTCTAGGAGTATGGAATGGCTCTCTCAAACAGCTGGAGCAAGCAGGAGTGGGGTTAATCTATCATAATGCTAACATAGTCAGTACTAAATGATTGCTCAGACTATTTTTCCAATAGTGAAGTTCCCAGGCTGCAGTTTGTTGTCTGAGACTGCAGTCGTGGTTTGGTGCACAGTGCACCATTGTTTAGCTGAGCTGAGCTAACTGGGTAAGAAAGATTCTAGGTTCACTCTGTCATCTAGGTGAAGCTCAGTGATCACATGGGTGACAGTAACTGCTTAGCAGTTGGCTTTAATGCATTGACAAACCTTCCAGAACTATCTTGGAGACAGAAGGTGAATCTGCAGTTCTGAAAACAACATAGTTCTCAGTTTCTTTTCCTGTGTTATCCAAAAAAATAAAAATAAAAACAGGTTTGATTAGATTGGAAGCTTGGAAGTCACCCATATGAAACCATCAGGAAAATATTCAACTCGAGTTGTCATGTCTGATCTAGGCAAAGAAGATAGATACCAGCCAGGATAGGTCCTAATGATTGTCACAAGTGCAGCAACATTAATTGATGAAAAATCAATGCAGTCAGCTTGCAGCTCAACTGTGTTATGCTTCGAGTCAAATAGCCTGTCTGTACTCAGACCTGGGGGAGAGACTGCACAGATGATGTCTGTCGCACCCAAACTGGACTCTCTTCCCTTCAGCAGAGGGAAGGAAGGGAGGAAAGGAAGAGCAAGAGCCAAGGATTGGAAATAAAGAACTGGGCAGTAAAATTCTACTCAAATGAAAACTCCTGAGGAAACTTTGTAACATGCTTTGTCCACGTGACAGCAGTTTCTGTCTCTAAATCAGAAAATGCAGAATTCATTTCTCATTTCAGAAATTCTTCTTGGGTAGAGACTGAAGCATTGACTCTGAAATCTGAATTAACTTCCAACAGGATACCTCAGTCTGGTGGTATATATTAAGAACTCTCCCAACTGACTCAATGAATGACTGATTGCAGTGTCCACATGTTATAAGTGGACTCTGTCATGAACAAATCTGAGAGAAAAAAAGTATAGGACTATTCAAAATAAAACTCACTTCTTTGAATATTCATCTTAATTAGTTACGCACTTACAGGCAATGAGATAATAGAGCTTGTTGACTGGTTGGTGTACATAATCAGATGCTCAGAGAACAGGAGCTGATTATAATGAAAACTCTAGGAATTTCACCTCCCCTCCCCACCCCCAGTATTTGGCAAAATCTGGTTCCTAATGATGGTTCTGATTTCAAGCACATCTTAGTCATAATATATACACAGATATGTATGTATACACAAAATAGCTAGGTTTCTGGGACACCATCTTCAGAAAATATGCTTTCCGCATTCTCTACCAATTTTGATAAATATCAGTCAGGAGTTGGTTCAGATGAGGAAAATGTGGCACTTTGTTGGAATCCAGTGGATGTGAAATTGAAATTGAGAGGGAACAGGAGTCAAATGCTAACTCATGACTTGGCCATTAATATCAGTGGCTTCACCAGCACTGAAGGTTGTCATTTTATGGGCAGGAAATGCATTCATCAACTATTTTGTGTCCTCACCTGAGTCCAGCTTCACTTTCAACTGGACAAAGCCACCCCTCAAATCCCAATGCATAAAATTGCTTCCCTTGGGAATAATAATGATTAGGGGAATGAGACGCTCTTTAAACTGGAGAGTTAGTGAGGGGCAGGCAAGCTGCCCTCTTTAATAAGAACTAAATGCTGTGCTGTGACTGATAACTTGGTTGCCCGGTGAAGTGAAGACATATGAATGCTTCAATGAACTGTTTTAAATGAAAATAAATGAATAATTAGTTCATCCCTTTTGACTCTTGAGCTACCATATTGATAGGGAGTGTGGCAAGGTTGCAAGGATCAACTTCCAAAGTAATGTGTCGCCAAGTTATCTTTGAGCAGCCTAAATGTTTTGATTAATCCAAAGATTTAATACAATGAGTACAGAGGAAGAATGTCTTTTCGGATGAGGTAGCCTGTTGAGCTGACAGTTAGTGAACGGTACCAGTGTGTGTCAGTGCTATCACAGAGAGGAGAGGAGAGGAGAGGAGAGGAGAGGAGAGGAGAGGAGAGGAGAGGAGAGGAGAGGAGAGGAGAGGAGAGGAGAGGAGAGGAGAGGAGAGGGGAGGAGAGGAGAGGAGAGGAGAGGGGAGGAGAGGGAAAGCTAGGAGTAACTATTACCAATTCCCCCAATAGCTACATTTCATAATGTTCCAAGGTTACTTTTTACTGTGATAAATGTTCTCAGGATAATAACTCCTAACAATCTAATCAAGTTCCTATTCTAATACTACATCTGGTGAATTGATAAATCTAAGGCCTATCATCGTACTCAGGTAGATATTAAAGATCCTATAACACTATTGACAAGAGCATGCAGACTTGTTAGATGTCAAACTTCCTTCCACTAACTCTCTCAATTCAACAAAATCAGTCATGTCTGATAATCATTAACATACACTTAATGTTGAATTTCCTTCATCAAAATATTATGTGGTAATCAGAGCTTGGTTGGTAATGATCTTGCCTCTAATTCAGAGGATGTTAGGTTCAGGCCCCACTTCAAAACTTGAGATAAATAAAGCCAGATTGACAAACCTGTGCAGGACTGAGGGAGTGCTGTATGGTCAGATGTGCTGTTCTCTGGATGAGATGTTAAAACAGGAGTCTGCTTGCTTTCAAAAGGTCCAATGACACTATGTTGAGAAGAAGTTTGAGTGTTATTCCCAGAGTCTTGGTCAATAATTGGCCCTCAATCAACTTTACTAGGTGGCTCAGTGGTTAACACTGCTGCCTCACAGCGACAGGGACCCGGGTTTAATTCCCGCCTCAGGCAACTGCCTGTGGGGAGTTTGCACATTCTCCCCGTGTCTGCGTGGGTTTCCTCCGGGTGCTCCGGTTTCCTCCCACAGTCCAAAGATGTGCAGGTTAGGCGAATTGGCCATGCTAAATTACCCGTAGTGTTAGGTGCATGAGTCAGGGATGAATGCAGGGCAATGGATCTGGTTGGTTTGCTTTTTAGAGGGTTGGTGTGGACTTGTTGGGCTGAGGGGCCTGTTTCTACACTGTAGGGAATCTAATCTAATCTATTAAGTAAGAGATTATCTATTTATTCTCATTTGACTGTTTTTAGGAGTACAAATTGGCTGGTACATTTCCTATGTTATAAGAGTGACTATACTTCAAAAGTATTTGATTGGCCATAATACAGTTAAATAAGTTCAGTGGCTGTGAAAGGCATCATATATTTATGTGCTTCCTTTCTTGCCTATAAAGTCTTCAACTAATCATTACAGAGTAAAATTGAGTTACACTCTTGCAGCACAGTTCTGCCAGGAGTGAGGAACAATATAACGTAGTACACATTTTGTCTTGTTTTCAAAATATAGTAATCCATACAGAAGATAATATTTGAATCATACACACACACACACAAACATAGTACGCCCTTTTCAGTTCACATCTGACTGACAGTGTCTGCCTCACATCTCCCAGACTATTACACTCACACAGAAAATCAAGCAAAATGGTCTGGAGGTTTGATCTTTCATTCATGCCAGTTACACCCCTTGTGCTTAGTAGCATAGCAACCTATCTCTTTACTAATGGGTAACATAGCAACTGAGTATTTACTTTAAATTCTCATTGATGAAATTAAATAGAAATTCATTGGAAACTCTGTGCTCTGATGTGTAGTAGAACTCATTCCCTTTTTGGGTCAAAAGAGGAAATGGTGATTTTTAACCGCATATTTTCCCGATTGATTTCCTTTCCAATTCAGTACACTGCATATCAATACTTAACTTTTGTCAGGACAATTGTCCATCTTCATTAATAGAACAGTAAGACCCTGGCACAGGAGCAGTACCCAGCTGGTCACGCTTTTTTGGAGTTGGGTGGGAATGATGCTGCTCAGGCAGTTCCTCCTCCTTGAATAAAATCAAAACAATACAGATGTTGGAAAGCTGAAACAGTTACAGGGAATGCCAGAGAAAACTAAACATATTAGGCAGTGTCTGTAAAGAGAGAAAGAGAGTTAACGTTTTGAGTCCGGAATAACTCTTCTTCAGAGCTCAAAGAAGTCAGACTGGACTGCAAATGTTAATGTGTGTTTCTCTCTCCACAGATGCTGCCAGACCTGTTGGGTTTTGCCAGCATTCTCTGTGTTAGTCCTCTTCCTCAGTGAAGTCAGCAGGACCACTGCATGAAATAAAGATATGTGTTTGTATAGCAGCGTTTAGCACATACCAAAGTGCTTCACAGCCAGGGAAATGCCCTTGAATTGCAGCCATTGTTGTCATATCAGGTCAGCCAATTTGCAGACTGTAACCTCCTGTAAATAGCATTTTTGTATTGCCCAGATAATCTTATACAGTCATACAGCACAGAAAAAGACCCTTCGATCCAACTCGTCCATGCCGACCAAGTTCCCCAAACTAAACTAGTTCCATTCACCATTTGGCCCATATCCCGCTAAACCTTGTACTGAGGAAGGGTCACCAGTCCCGAAACATTATTTCTCTTCACCGTTGCTGCCAGACCTGTCGAGCTTTTCCAGCTATTGCTGTTTTTGTTTTCCCTCTAAACTTTTCCTATTCGCCTGTCCAAATGTCTTTTATATGGTGTAACTCTGCCTGCATTTGCCACTTCCTCTGGCTGTCCATTCCACACATGCCCACTGGCTCTCCTTTTTCTAACTTGCTTGTTATCCCATCAAAGAATTCTAACAGACTTATCAGGCATGCCCTCCCTGTCATGAAGCTATGCTGACTCAGCCCTATTTTACAAATACTCTGGAAACACATACTTAATAATGGACTCTAAAATCATACCAACGACCGAGGTCATACTAACTGGCCTACTGTTTCCTGAATTCTGCCTCCCTCCCTTCTTAAACAGGGAAGCTACATTAGCCATTTTACAGTCCTCTGGGATCCTCCCTGACTCCAGTGATTCCTGAATGATCACCAGCAATGCCTCCACAATCCCCACACCTATCTCTTTCAGAACTCTGAGGTATAGTCCATCTGGTCTGGGTGATTTATCCACCATATGACCTTTCAGCTTCCCCAGCACCTTCTCCTTAGTGATGGCCACTACCCTCACTCTTGAAGTTCTGTGATGTTCCGGGGGCTTCCACCATGTAGACTGATGCAAAGTACCTCTTCAGTTTCTTTGCCACTTCTGTGTTCCCCATTACTAATTCTCCAGCCTCATTTCCATGGCTCAATGTCCATTCTTGCCTCTTTCTTACCTTATAGATATCTAAAAAACCTTTTGCAATCTTCTTTCATATTACTAGCTAACTTACCCATATATTTCATTTCCTCCCCCATCATTTTTTTAACATTTATTCTTTGCTGGATTTAAAAGGCTTCCAAATCCTCTGGCTTCCCATTAATCTTCACTAAATTGTATGCTTTTTGCTTTGCTTTTATGCTGTCCCTGACTTCCCTTGTCAGCCATGTTTGCTTCATCCTCCTCCCAGTGTGTTTCTTCCTCTTTGGGATGAATCTCTGCTGTGCCCCCCAAATTATCCCCAATAACCCTTGCCATTGCTGGTCCCCTGTCTTCCAAGCAACTCTGGCCAGCTCCTCCTTCATGCCTTTGTAGTTATCTTTACTCAACTGTAATACCATTACATCTGATTGCAACCTCTCCCTGCAGGGTGAATTCTATCATATTGTCCTCACTGCCCCTCGAGGTTCCTTCATCTTCAGCTCTCTAATCAAGATTGCCTCATTACATGCACCAAATCTCAAATTGCCTGTTCCCTACTGGGCTCAACCACAAGTTGCACCAAAAACCATCTCGTAGATATTCACGATTTCTTTTTCTTGAGGTATGTTACCAGCCTGATTTTCCCAGTCCACCTGCATATTGAAGTCCCCCATGATTACTTTAATACTGTCTGTCTCTACCTTCTGATTTATTTTCTTGCCCCTACTCTTACCAGCTAGGAGGTCTGTTCATAACTTCGCCCAAGTCTTTTCTACTTTGTGGTTCCTCAACTCTATCCACACAGATTCGATGCCTTCCATACTATTTGCTTTTTTTTGCTATTGATTTAATTTCATTTCTTACTGACAAGGCAACCCCAGCCTTTCTGCCCATCTGCCTGCCCTTTCAATAGGATGTGTACACTTGGATACTTAATTCCTAGCCCTGATCCCCTTGCAGCCATGTCCCTGTGATGCCCACACCATACCCGCCGATTTCAATCCACATTACAAGCTCATTTACTGTACTTTGATTCCTTGTTCTTCAAGTACAACACCCTCAGTCTTGCATTGACTCCCCCCTTTACATAGGTGTCCCCTTATCTGCTGTGCCTGAAGTTAGATTCCTGACCTATCCCATACTCTCTGTTTTATTACTTGTTCTGGGAACTTTAATAACAGAATTTGAGGCACAGAAAGTTCTCCCATAATGTCTGTAACACGATTTGTGAATTTCTGACTTTTTAAAAATATAACAAACTCCTATTCGCTGTTACGAGGTTCTCATCCCCGGCATTAGGTGTTGTGGGGCGCGTCGGCATCACATGATCATTCAGTTCATGTGCTTTCTTGTGAAGAGCTTTGTGAAAGGTATTGTGAAATGTTCAAGCTAATGGACTTGGAAAAGCATCATAAAAATGTCTCCACGGCCTGAGGGCAAGAAGCTGGGAGCAACCTGTTAATTTAAAAACTTAAAGAGTTGCGATAAGAGTGCAATTTCACTGGAATTGACTAACAATAAATGTACAGTGTTGAGAAACAGTTTGGAATTGGCTTTGTCATTTGCATTAAGAGCGTTCCTTCTCTCTTTTTGTTTAAAAAATATATTTTGATGTTGAAGAATATTTGCTGACTCATGTGCATCTGTTTCAGTGACTAATCATTATGGTAACCAACTGCAAAAAAAAAATCAGGACAGGGGCTTGGACATGGTCAGTCTGGATGGTCAGAGTCAGGAAACTCTGCACATACTGGGTGAGGGAGAGAAAGGTGCGCGGTACACTGTTACTTTTGGTGCTTGGTTGGAGATCTCCTGAGGCAGTGAGTAGGCTTTGCAGAAGAGATTCAGAGTTAGCGAAGGTCAGATGTTAATGAGGATGAGAGTGAGGAAGATGTTGCAGGAAATGGTGGGTATATTAGAGATAGAGTGAGTGTGAGGTATCAACGAAAAGATGGTGGCACATTCACTGGCAGAGTGGAGATGGTCATTGTTCTTCTTCCTACATTCTGTGCATTCCTTCAGATGGCTGAGACTGCGCTGGTCTGGATGGTAACCTTGCTCCAGGTTGGCATGGTGCCGGTAGAATGGCATCCTCTGTTAGCCTGGGAAAAAAGGACATCCTGCCTTGGCGTCATGACAACCCCATTAGCAGCATCGCCGTGTCCCTGCCCACAAAGAGAGGTGCCAATTTTCCATTGTCTGCCACGTCCAGGGCCAACATCAGGAACCATGCAGGGCAGCTCCAGACTGACAGCTCTTGTCTGGATGCACGATATCTTTTAAAAGCTGGTGCTGCACCATGGATGTTGGTCAATTCTGGGATATCCAGGAACGGGTGAATTGTTTTGGAAATAGCACATGGTATGATGGTGCTAGAATGTATGAGAGGGGCACTAAAGGGTGGGGTAGGTAATAAATCAGGCAGGTTTTGTAAAAGAAGGTGATAGACATCCCCAAGCATCACGTTGTGAAACCCTCTGGGAAACTTCACAAAACTGACATTTAGTGAAAGAAATTATGATTCAGCTCTTGATCTATCAAGGCGGGTTAGATTCTGGGATCTGGCTTGTGCAGTGTTACCATTGGATGGGATCAAACGACTAGCTAGAATGTAGTGCAGCCAGCAGGTACAGATGCTAATTGTGAGTCATCAGCTGGGAATTCTGATGAATTGTACAACATCGTTCCATACAACAGGTCAGCTACAATAAGTCAAAGTTTACTTAGACTGTGCTATTGTTTGGGCTAGGCTAACTACTATTTTTGTTTCAATTTTTCCTGGTATTTTTGGTGGTTCGCCCATAGGCCCCATTATTTCTGTTGCATGATTTTCAATAACACACTTGGGAATGCAACTACAGCATTTTAGGAGAACTAGTGGTTAGTCTAAGGAATGTGAGTGCCCCCTGAAACACAGCATCCAGGTAACTCTCCCCCTCTCTGATGTATTACAGTGGCCGAAGCTCAGAGTCCAGTTGTTTAACTCTGAACCGGAGTTCCTCAAGCAACCAACACTTGTTACAGATGTGGTAACAATGAACCACAATAGGGTACACCAGTTCCAACATCATGCATGTACAATACATATCCAGGACCTGCATCACTATTTTGTTTACTTAGAGTCATAGGATCATGGAGCTGTACAGCACAGAAACAGACCCTTCGGTCCAACTCTTCCATGCCAACCAGATATCCTAAATTCATCTAGCCCATTTCCCTCCAAACCCTTCATATTCATATACCCATCCAGATGCCTTTTCAATGTTGCAATTGTACCAGCCTCCACCACTTCCTCTGGCAGCTCATTCCATACATGCACCACTCTCACGGGTAAAATGGTTGCCCCTTAGGTCTCTTTTATATCTTTCCCCTTTCACCTCAAACCCATGTCCTCTAATTTTGGACTCCCCTATCCTGGGGCAACAATCCTGTCTCTTCACATTATCCAAGCCCCTCATAATTTTATGAACTTTTATAAAGTCACCCCTCAGCCTCTGACGGTCCAGGGAAAATAGCCCCAGCCTATTCAGCCTCTCCCTATAGCTCAAACTCTGGCATCTTCCTTGTAAGTCATTTCTGAACCCTTTCAAGTTTCACAACATCTTTCCTACAGCAGGAAGACCAGAGTGGAATGCAGTATTCCAAAAGTGCCCTAACCAATGTCCTGTACAGCTGCAACATTTGATTTTGAAACGTTTTCTTGTGGTTTTTTAGTTTGTAACCTATAAAGATGCCCCCTATTTACCTTCAGTCTGAAAGTAACCATTAATAGATGGTCAAATTAGTACCTACCACTCACCATGAACTTATGGTTTCCCCATGATATCACGCTTTTGTCCAGGGTTCCTAATTCTGGCCTTAATTTATCCTGATAAATCTGTTTTAATTATATTAATTTAGGGATAAATATTGGATAGGACATTGGGGATGAATTCTCTATTCTTTTAAAAAGATCTTTTACATCTACCTAAAAGCATAAAGGGGAGCTCTGTTCAACAACTCACCTGAAAGACATCACCTCAAATAATGCAGTGTATCATAGGCAATACTCAAAAGAAGCTGACTTTGAATTGCCCAAGACAGGACAAGATGCAAGGAAGGCTTTAGAAATTTCTGTAAGATCAGTCCGTGTTTGATCAAACTCTCTGACAAGATAGAAGAGGGAAGTCTAATTTATAACGGACTGTTAATAAATGGCAGAAATAAATAAAAATCCAACCTAACAACCAAAGAGTCTTAACTAGAAAGACAAACAAAGAGAAGATGCTTGGACAAGGGCCAATATAATACAGTTTCAGTATTTAGAGAGGGGAAATAAGAATATTTAATGTTTCTGTCTGTTACTTAATTAGTCTCCATGTCTGAATAGGAGTGGAGTTAATTACTTCACAGCTGCTAATTACACATCTTTAGCTCCCTGGTTTTGTTTCCACTGGATAACACTTAAAGTAATTGGAGTTCATGAAACGACTTTTTTTCTTCTTCTTGTTTTGTGACTGTGCTTGTCACACTCCGGGAACCTCTGAACAGAGGAGGAGAGAATCTATCAGAATTGTTTTTTGACTCATGAAATGCAACAACTGATCTGGTCAGTGGGAGGTGCATCAGAGAATCACTGAGTGATTATATCTCTGGAAGATAAGCTTGTCCGAATTGGTATGTCATTCCATATTCCTCACACCTGGAAGTACAGGCTGGTGCTGAGAGAGGAGGTGCTGAATGATGAGACATCCCTGTGTCAAAGAGGCCACTCTTCATGTGGAAGCCTAGCTAGACTACTCACCATGGGATACAGCACGCAACTTCACATGGCATCCACAAAGATACAACTTAGCATAAAAATCATGCACTGAAACTCTGATCGAACTTTCTTACCCTGTGTTGTCTAGGGTTGCCACATTCAATCGTAGCATCCTCCCTTTACTTATGCCCCCCCCCCCCCCCCAGTAAAATTCATATCCAAAGCCATGTTATTTTAAAGTTGAGGGTCAACAATAGAAATGCTAAATGAGAAGGAAGGAGTTCACACTTGGAGTGGAATGTGTTTAGACCATACTTGGAATATTGTGTTCAGTTCTGGTCACCTCATTATGGAAGGATGTGGAAGCTTTAGAGAGGGTGCAGAGGAGATTTACCAGGATGTTGCCTGAACTGGGGTACAGGTCTTATGAAGAAAGGTTGAGGGAGCTAGGGCTTTTCTAATTGGAATGAAGAAAGATGAGAGGTGACTTGATAGACGTGTACAAGATGTTGAGAGACATAGATAGAGTGGATAGCCAGAGACTTTTTCCCATGGTAGAAACATTTATCACGAGGGGGCATAATTTTAAGATGATTGGAGGGAAGTTTAGGGGAAATGTCAGAGGTAGGTTCTTTACACAGAGAGTGGTGGGTGTATGGAATGCACTGCCCGCGGTGGTAGTAAAGTCAGATACATTGGGGACATTTAAGTGACTCTTGGATAGACATATGGAAGATAATACAATGAAGGGTATGTAGGTTAGTCTGAGCTTAGAGTAGAATAAAAGTCTAGCACAACATCGAGGGCTGAAGGGCCTGTACTGTTCTATGTTCTTTGTTCACAGCTTAGCACTTTCTCTGAATATCACAAAGAGTTTTCTAAGCAAAAGCTTAAGATTTAGGATTAAGATTTAAAAGTAATCATTTCCAATTTGCAAATCACAGGATCTCCAAATTACAAGTAGTTTAACTGAGTAATTATCTGATTTTGATTTGTTGGTTGAGTATTGGACAGATCAGTTAAACAATCGCACATTTATTTTTCCAGGATTTTGCCAGATGGATTTCTGACAAAGGATCCATCTAACAGCGAAGGCAGCATGGTGGCTCAGTGGTTAGCATTGCTGCCTCACAGCACCAGGGACCTGGGTTCAATTCCCACCTCGTCTGACTGTCTGTGCAGAGTTTGCGCATTCTCCCCGTGTCTGTGTGGGTTTCCTCTGGGTGCTCTGGTTTCTTCCCACAATCCAAAGATGTGCAGGTCAGATGGATTGATCATGCTAACTTGTCCAAGCGCTAGGTACATTAGTCAGGGGTAAATATAGGATAGGGGAATGGGTCTGGGTGGCTTACTTTTTGGAGAGTTGGGGCAGACCTGTTGGGCCGAAGGGCCTGTTTCCACAAGGTAGGGAAATCTAATCTAAAACCATGCAGACAGCATTGAAGTGAATCACCACAGGATCAAGACTCCCTTTTTCAGCAGGAGCCACCATATTCCAGTCAGTGTAATGTTCGAAGATCCCAAAAGCAGTTTTGCAGCTTGTAAGAGATGTTAAGGGTACTGGATAAATAGGAGAGGGGGGGTAAGGGAGGGGTGTCAGGTCGGTGAGGGAGTAAAGAAATCTGTTCTCAGCAGCTGGGAACTTGACTTTCAACTTTCTTAGGCCAAACTATCCAGTAACCAATATTAATAAACATCCTGTCAGTTAATACATAAAGAATAACAAGTGATCGAATGTCAAGAAAAATGTCAGGACTAAGCTGAGAGGCCCGTGGGGTGGAACTCATTCGATAACGTTTCAAAAGCCTTGGCCTAGGCATGGTGGGATGAATTTATTTTAGTGAGATTTGGAGACCTTAATGTTGCAGGTTTAGGTGCTCAGCTCTTAAAGACAGGAAGCTGGCTGGAGGGTTCCAGGGTTGACAACTGTGGCAGTCCTGATCCCTGAGGATAGGTGGACTGGGTTGAGATTAGAATTCAGGATTAGGAATGTGAGTTAGTGGAGATTGTGCAATAAAGAGGTATAAAAGGCCACAATGGTTAATTTTGATGTTGATAATCAGTTAATATTGATTCAGATGCCTGTTGAGACCCTACTGATTTTCATTCTTATCTGTCAATGGGAGAGATCTATAACGACTGCATAGTCCAATATCACCCTTTGACACTATCTACTAAATTCTAAATTACACGCAGTGTGAATTCTGTGCAGTTTCAGTCTGGTTCGATGGATGATTTCCAAGTATTATTTTGCTGACTTCATGTATTCGGAGGCTTCTATGGTGAAGGATAGAATACACGTTCTGCGTGCACTCCCAAATGTGGCATACAACAGCTGGGTAAAGAGCAAAGTCCTCTTTATCCTACTCCAGCAAATTCAGGAGACAGGCTCCCTGTACACCACAAACTGTTACATTTCCCACACTCATCATTCTTACTGCAACAGATTGGAAGTACTAATTAAGAGCAAACTACAGAATGTGCTTTGAGCTGGGAATTGGGTTGAGACGATATTTTCATACAGGCTTTTCATGGTTAGCAGCAAGAGATAATGTTCACCCTATCATTCTGGATTGGATGTGAACCCAGACTCTCGAGGTAAAACAACAGAGTGCCAAAAGTAACAAATTTGTACCCTTACAGGTACCTTACATTCATCTTTAGAAAATTCTTCGATAGCGATAACCTGAGATTAACATTCAGATCATTTTCCAACTTTGTACTCCTGCAGGGAACCTTTCCAAACAAAGGCACATACAGTACCAGAAATTCAGAGGTGTATAGCTCACTGTTTTATGGCCAAATGTGGCAAAATTGCAGGCAACGAGTAATTGTCTGAATTTTTAACCATCTCCTTGTCAGAAACACCAGTTTGGGAAATGGTTTGTAAAGGTGTTGCATTTGCAATATACAGACACACTGGCTCGAGGGTAGAAGACAGAGGGTGGGGGTGGAGGGTTGTTTTTCAGACTGGAGGCCTGTGACCAGTGGAGTGCCACAAGGATCGGTGCTGGGTCCACTACTTTTTGTCATTATATAAATGATTTTGTTGTGAACATAGGAGGTATAGTTAGTAAGTTTGCAGATGACACCAAAATTGGAGGTGTAGTGGACAGCAAAGAAAGTTACCTCAGATTACAATGAGATCTTGATCAGATTGACCAATGGGCTAAGAAGTGGCAGATGGAGTTTAATTTAGATAAATGCGACGTTCTGCATTTTGGGAAAGCAAATCTTAGCAGGTTTTATACACTTAATGGTAAGGTCCTGGGGAGTGTTGCTGAACAAAGAGACCTTGGAGTGCAAGTTCATAGCTCCTTGAAAATAGAGTCACAGGTAGATAGGATAGTGAAGAAGGCGTTTGGTATGCTTTCCTTTATTGGTCAGAGCATTGAGTATCGGAGTTGTGAGGTCATGTTGCGGCTGTACAGGACGTTGGTTAGACCACTGTTGGAATATTGCGTGCAATTCTGGTCTCTTTCCTATTGGAAGGATGTTATGAGACTTGAAAGGGTTCAGAAAATATTTACAAGGATGTTGCCAGGGTTGGAGGATCTGAGCTACAGGGAGAGGCTGAACAGGCTGGGGCTATTTTCCCTGGAGCGTCAGAGGCTGAGGGATGACCTTATAGAGGTTTACAAAATCATGAGGAGCATGGATAGGGTAAATAGACAAAGTCTTTTCCTTGGGGTGGGGTGTCCAGAACTAGAGGGCGTAGGTTTAAGGTGAGAGGGGAAAGATATAAAAGGGGCAATTTTTTCATGTATGTATGTAATGAGCTGCCAGAGGAAATGGTGGAGGCTGGTACAATTACAACATTTAAAAGGCATCTGGATGGGTATATGAATAGGAACGGTTTAAAAGGATATGGGTCAAGTGCTGGCAAATGGGTCTAGGTTGGCTTAGGATATCTGGTCGGCATGGACAGGTTGGACCAAAGGGTCTGTTTCTGTGCTGTACACTTCTATGACTCTATGACACGGGGGTCAATGCTGAGCCACAAACAGCACTTTCATTTGTATCCACCTCAAATATCAAAGCTGCACAAAGTACAAATGACTTGGAGGGGCCAGTGTTGGGCTGCGGCGGACAAAGTTAAAAATCACACAAAACCAGGTTATAGTCCAACAGGTTTTGGAAGCACTAGCTTTCAGAGCGCCGCTCCTTCATCAGGTGGTTGTGGAGAATGCTCACAGAATCAGAAACTTGATGGCTGGGTCGGAATGCGCGATCTCCTCGGAGATCCTCTCCACTTTGAGCCGGCAGTTCGTGGTGTCGATGGTCGCCATGACTTGGAGTTGTCGGTGTTGGACCAGTGTAGGCAAAGTTAATTGGAGCCACGGATTCATCAAGAGCCTGTGATAGAGAGTTGATCGGAAAGACTTTAGTCACTAGCTTGAGGGATTGTTGCAGGAGATTCATGAATGTCCAAATTATTCGAGGACACCTGAACTGAGAAGATAGCTGCTGCAATGCCCCTAGCTCTTGAATGTTTTATATCTGGAATTAATGGCATTTGCAGTGATGAACCAAAAGCTTATTAATATTAAATTAAATTGTACTGAACAAAAAGAGTTGACAGCAAAGATAGGTATAAAACATATGAATAATAATGGCAATTAATTGCATGAGTGTCAGGGTATTGTATCTGAGAAAACACATTAATGTCGAAACACAAAGTAGATTGACACACAATTGGTGAAAAAGAGAGCAGATGTGAGCTAGGAACTGGCTAATGTAAAGTTTGTGTTATAAAAGCCTGCAGATTACAGGTCTCTATAGTTCAGTGTTGAAAATGAATATTTGTGTCAGAGCTTTATGGTACAGTCTAAAGGGAAGACAAAAGAGTTTAGGTGATCACTAGATCAGCCAGGTCCCCAATCAGGGTCATCCAATTATTACTGAAATAATTCTGAGGATTTTGTCTCAGCTACCACACTTGGAAGTTCGTTTGATACACTGATCAATATTTTAAGGATGATCTTGATTTTAAATGCCCATTGTGTAAAAGGCAAGATGGACGGAATGGTGACCCATTGGTTAGCACAGCTACCTCACAGTGCTGGGGACCCAGGTTCGATTCCAGCCTCGACTGTCTGAGTGGAATTTGCACATTCTCCCCGTGTCTGTGTGGGTTTCCTCTGGGTGCTCTGGTTTACTCCCACAGTCCAAAGATGTGCAGGTTAGGTGAATCAGCCATGCTAAATTACCCATAGAGTTCAGGTTAGGATGTGTAGGTTAGTTGCATTAGTCATGGGAAATGCAGAGTAATGGGGTAGGGGAAATGGGTCTGGGTGGGTTGCTCTTTGGGTTGGCTGTGGACTTGCTGGGCCAAATGGCCTGTTTCTGCACTGTAGAGATTCTATGAATATCAGCTCAGCCCCTCAGTAAACATCTTAGTTTCATAGATTTCAGCAGAAATGAAAATCAAGCCAGTATTGTGTAAGTTTTAGTATTGGTAAAGAAAAAAATCACCATCCATCTGTTTGAAATTTGACCATTAAACTCTTGTCCTATGTTCACAGCACAGTTTGAAGCAACTTTCCAGGTATCATTGAATCACTGAATATTCGACACAGAGAAAGGTCTTTTGGACCACTGAGTTTGTACAGGCTTCTGTTGGAAAGTAATTCCATTAGTTCCAGTCCACTGCTTATTTCCAACATCACTGTAATATTTTATCCTTCAAATCAATGTCCAACTTGCTTTTGAAAGCTGCAGACAAATCTATTTTCACCACCTTTTCCTAGTGCCACCTAATCCATTCCAAACCCTAAATGCTCACTGTCTGAAATATTTTACTCATATCATCTCTGTTACTGGTCCTTCAACCACTGAAAGCTTTTTCAATCACTTTATGATCACTTTTTCAATCACAGAGTGTGGAGTTTGCACGTTCTCCCCGTGTCTGTTCCTCTGGGTGCTCCGGTTTCCTCCCACAGTCCAAAGATGTGCAGGTCAGGTGAATTGGCCGTGCTAAATTGCCCATCATGTTAGGTGCATTAGTCAGAGGGAAGTGGGTCTGGATGGGTTGCTCTTCAGACGGTCAGTGTGGACTGGTTGGGCCGAAGGCCTGTTTTCATACTGTAGGGAATCTATTCTAATCTTTATCTAAACCCATCAGGATTTTAAACACCTCTATCAAAACTCTCTTATCCTTTATTCTAAGGAGGACAATCCCAATTTCTCCAGTTTATCCACATAACAGTAAGCCCTCATCCCTGGAACTATTCCAGTAGATGTCTTCCATGTCTTTTTCAAACCCTTTACATCCAGTCTAAACTGTGGAGCCCAGAATTTGACACTGTACTCCAATTCGAGATAAGTTGGAGTTTATTAATGTTTATAAAAGTTTTACAGAGTTGAAGGAGTGGGATTTTCACAATGGAAACCTGTAACTATTAGAGTGCTGAAGTGTGTGGTGCTGGAAAAGCACAGCCGGTCGGGCAGTATCCATGGAGCAGGAGAGTCGACGTTTCAAGCATTAGCTCTTCATCAGGAATGGAGGGGTAGCCCAAAGGGGTTGAGAGATAAATGGGAGGGGGCTGGGCTGGGCTGGGGGGAAGGTAGCTGGGAATGCAATAGGTAGATGAAGGTGGGGGAGTGGTGCTGATAAGTTGGAGAGGAGGGTGGAGTGGATAGGTGGGAAGGAAGATGGACAGGTAGGACAGGTCATGAGAGCGGTGCTGAATTGGAGGGTTGGATCTGGGATAAAGTGGGGGGAGGGGAAATGGGGAAACTGGTGAAATGAACATTGATTCCGTGTGGTTGGAGGGTCCCAAGGCAGAAGATGAGGCGTTCTTCCTCCAGGCGTTGGGTGGTTAGGGAGTGGCGATAGAGGAGGCCCAGGACCTGCATGTCCTTGGTGGAGTGGGAGGAGGAGTTGAAGTGTTTGGCTACGGGGTGGTGGTGTTGTTTGGTGCGTGTATCCCAGAGAGGTTCTCTGAAACATTCCACAAGTTGGTGTCCTGTCTCTCCAATGTAGAGGCCACCACATTGAGAGCAACGACACAGTAGATGATGTGTGTAGTAGTGCAGGTAAATCTCTGTCGGATATGAAAGGATCCTTTGGGCCTTGGACGGAGGTGAGGGGGGGGAGGTGTGGGCACAGGTTTTGCACGGAGGCTGGTGCAATGTATCCGGGGGGGTTGTCCTCCAGCACATCTCCTCCAATTCCTGCACCTCCTCCCTTCAGCCCACCCCTCTAATTGCAACAAGGACAGAACCTCCCGGTCCTCACTTTCTACCCCACCAACCTCCAGTTACATCACATCATCATCCACCATTTCTGCCACCTCCAAACGCACCCCACCACCTGAGATATATTTCCCTCCCCACCCCTATCTGCGTTCCACAGAGACCATTCCCTCCGTGATTCCCTCATTAGGTCCATGCCCCCTACCAACCCACTGTCCACTTCACTTGCCACCACAAGGGGTGTAAAACCTGCCTCCACACCTCCCCCCCTCACCTCCATCCAAAGCCCCAAAGGATCCTTCCACATTCAGCAGAGATTTTCCTGCACATCCAAACACTTCATCTACTATGTCCATTGCTCTCGATGTGGTCTCCTCTACACTGGGGAGACAGGACGCCAACTCATGGAACATTCCAGAGAATATCTCTGGGACACATGCACCAAAAAACCCTACCGTCCCATGGCTGAACACTTCAATTCCCCCTCCCACTCTGCCAAGGTCCTGGGCCTCCCGGAGTGCCAAACCTAACCACCCAACACCTGGAGGAAGAATACCTCATCTTCTGCCTTGGAACCCTCCAACCACACAGAATCAATATTGATTTCACCAGGTTCCCCATCTCCCCTCCTCCCACCTTATCCCAGATCCAACCCTCCAACTCAGCGCCGCCCTCTTGACCTATCCTACCTGTCCATCTTCCTTCCTACCTATCTGCTCCACTCTCCTCTCTGACCTATCACCATCACCTCTCCACCTTCATCCACCTATCGCATTCTCAGCTACCTCCCCCCCAGACCCATTCCCCTCCCATTTATCTGTCTGCCCCCTTGAGCCACTCCCTCATTCCTGATGAAGGGCCTTTGCCCGAAACATCAATCCTCCTGCTCCTCAGATGCTGCCTGACCTGCTGCGCTTTTCCAGCACCACACTCTTCAACTCTGATCTCCAGCATCTGCAGACCTCACTTCCCACTGTTGGAGTGCTGCAGAGATCAGTGCTGGGGCCACAATGATTTACAATATATATTAATGACATGGCTAAGGAAAGTAAGTGTACTACAGCAGGTTTGCAGAAGATACAAGAATGGGTGGTAAGGTGAGTGGTGAGGATGACACAAAGAATCTGCTGACAGTTAAGTGAGTTAGCAAAAACCTGGCAGATGAAATATAATGTGGAAAAATGTGAGATTACGCACTTTGTCTGGAGTAGAGGAGCTGAATATTATCTAAATAGATTAGAGCGGTGCTGGAAAAGCACAGCAGTTCAGGCAGCATCCGAGGAGCAGGAAAATCGACGCTTCGGGCAAAAGCCCTTCATCAGGAATAGAGGCCTATTTTTTACCTATTATCTAAATAGGGAAAGCCTAGAGAAATCTACAGATCAGAGGGATTTGAAAGTCCTCAGACATGAATCACCAAAAACTAACATTGAAGTTTAGTGGGAAGGCAAATGGAACTTGGCCTTTTTCTCAAAAGGAATGGACTATGAAAAGAAGGCTTTGCTAAAACGATACTATGCACTAGTCAGACCACAGCTGGAATACTGTGAACAGGTTTGGCCCCTTATCTAAGGAGAGATATATTGACATTGGCGACAGTCCTGAGAAGATTTGTGCCGCTGATGTGGGGTATGGAGGAACTAATGAGGAGAGGTTGAGTAGATTGGGCCTGTGTTCATTGGGATATTGAGGAATGAGGGACAATCTTTTTGAAGCATGTAAGATTCTGAGGGGACTTGACAGTGTAGATGTGGAAAGGTTGCTTTTCCTTCTGGGAGAGTCTAGGACCAGAGGGCATCATCACAACTAAGGATCATGCAGTAAAGACAGAGCTAAGAAGGAATTTCTTCTCTCAGAAGGGATTGAATCTGTGGAATTCTTTAAAACAGAGGGTCGTCATGTCTGGGTTATTATGCATATTCAAAGCTGAGATGGATAGATTTTTAATCAGTAAGGGAATGAAGGGTTATGGGGAAAAGGCAAAAAGGTGGAGTTGGGGATTCTCAGATCAGCCATACTTGATAGCCTGAGTGGTCTACTTCTGCTCTGATATCTTATAGTCCTCTGATTTGATACGTGGGTGGCACAGCGACACGGTGGTTAGCACTGCTGCCTCACAGTGCCAGAGACCCGGGTTCAATTCCCGCCTCAGCCGACTGACTGTGTGGCGTTTGCACATCCTCCCCGTGTCTGCGTGGGCTTCCTCCGGGTGCTCCAGTTTCCTCCCACAGTCCAAAGATGTGCAGGTCAGGTGAATTGGCCATGCTAAATTGCTCGTAGGGTTAGGTGAAGAATGGGTCTGGGTGAGTTGCTCTTTGGAGGGTCGGTGTGGACTTGTTGGGCCGAAGGGCCTGTTTCCACACTGTAAGTAATCTAATCAAGATAACCCCTTAACTTTGTATACTATGCTGCTACTTATCTGGCCCGAGATTCCATTTGCTTGACAGTGTTTTTTGTTTTTACTAGTCCAGCTACTTTGGAAGATTTGTACACAGTCACTCCAAGTCTCTTTATACACATCTTTAAAAATTATCCATTTACTTTGTATTCTTTCAACATCCTTTCATTGAAATTATGCCATGTACCCCTCCACACTATCCCCAAGTTATTAATGTGCATCGAAACCGCAATAGTATGAATACTGAGTCTTAGGAAATCCAGTGTCTAAGTGCCCTTCAGTGTAGAAAACAACTATTCTCCACAATTCTGTTTTTAGCTCTTAGCTAGTCTTGAACACATGCTGTTACAGCCTCTTTTATCACCTGGGTTTAAATTTATTTTAACAAGCCCAATATGTGCCACTTCACCAAACACCTTTAAGAAATTCTGTACAGAAAACATAAACTGCATTTCTCTCAACCAGACTCTCTGCTACCTTACCAAAAAAAAACTCATTCAATCTAGGTCAAATGTCATTTGCCCTCAACAAATCTTGGTTAATCGAAATTTGAGCAAATGGCTGCCACTCTTCTCTTAGATGTTTATTTTTAAAAGCATTCCCCACCTCTGACATCTAATCACAAAATCACAGAGTTATTACAATGCAGGAGGCCATTTGGCACATTTTTTATAATTATTCTTTTCTCAAAAGCCTTGACCTTCATAACAACTTGCAATCATGAAATAACTTGAAGATAGAAAGTCTTTTGTCTTATCTTGGATTTCTGACTCAACAGATCAAACTTAGTCATGATTCTTTCGCACTTCTTTCAAATTCTGAAGGCCTTACTTATCGAGATTAGTCTGACCACCAACATTCAGCAGCTGGATTGACCAGAAAACAATACCATTTGATCGTGAATTTGGCTCCATTGTGATTCAACATTCAATTAACTTTATTGATTACATGGGCATGGACATGATTGGCTTAGCTACTTTGCAGTATCATCGATAGCTATTACAACTCATGCAGTACCTAGTTCCTCATTTTTCCTTCCAAATGCTGCACTGCATGTGCTTTTTCATATTAAACTTTATGTCCATTTTGCCCAGTTCATTTTAGGTACTTTCCAGGCTGCCCTCTCAGAATTAGTTACCTTCAATAATTTGACATCACCTGCACCTTGACTGACTAACATCGAGTTTCTCGATCTAAATGCTGACTTCCTATCCTTGAGCCCTGGACCCTCCTCCTCTTGCGCATTTGTGACTTCCTCAGTCCCTAATTTGGTGGTTGTGACTTCAATTGTCTCCAAATACCATAAAACCTCTCTACTTCTCCCTCCTCCTTTCTGTCAATATTAAAACTAATCTTTGGGTCACCTTTTTAACATTTCTCAGTATTGCATGGTGTCAGTATGCTCCTGTGAAGTAGATTGGAACGTTTCTTTCTGGAATGAAGGTGCTGTATAAATGTAGATTGTTGTTGTTAGTCAATATGAATTAATTATGGGGTAGCAATCACAAAATGCAACTGTTGGATAACCCACTCAATACCTTCTACCTCAAAGTTTTAAAAAAATTCTTGAATGGGATATAGACATCACTGGCAAGACTGGCATTTGTGGTCCATCTCCATAAGGGAAGGCCATTTCAGAGGAAGATAATGTCAACCGCTCTGTGCCTGGAGTCACATGTAGGCCAGACCAGGTAAGGATGGCAGATCGAGAGACCTCAGTAGTTTAGTGAATCAGATTAATTTTCGCAGCAATGGTGACATGACGTGACATCAGATGGAGTTTAATTTGGAAAAATGCAAGGTATTGCATTTTGGTAAAACAAAGATAGGACTTAAACAATTAAAAGTAGAGTCTTGGGTAGTGCTGTAAAACAGAGAGACCTAGCTTTCAGGAACATAATTCTTTGAAGTTTGCATCACATGTAAACAGGGTAGTTAAGAAGGCATTTAACACACTTGCCTTCATTGCTCAGACCTTTGTGTGGAGGAGTTGGGACGTCACAGTGAAGTTGTACAGGATGTTGGTGAGGCCTCTTCTGGGGTACTGTGTTAGTTTTAGTCGCCCTGTTTTAGGAAGGATATTATTCAGTTAAAGAGGGTTCAGAAAAGATTTACTGGAATGTTGCTGGGAATGGTGGATTAGAGTTATGAGGAAAGGCTGGATAGGCTGGGACTGTTTTCTTTGGAGCAAAGGAGATTGAGGGGTGACCTTATGGAGGTCTATAAAATCATGGACGCTTTGGATAGAGTTAACTGCAGGTGTCTTTTCCCTAGGGTGGGAATTTCAATACTAGAGGGCATATTTTTAAGGTGAGAGGAGAAAGATTTTAAATAGCCATGAGCAGCAACTTTTTTACAGAGAGTTATTTGTGTCTGGAATGAACTTCCAGAGGAAGTGATGGATACAGGAACAGTTACAACATTTAAAGGACATTTGGATAAGTACATGAATAAGAAATGTTTGGAGGGATATGGGCCAAGCACAGGCAGGTGGGACTAATTTATTTGGGAACACGGTCAACATGGTTGGACTGAAGGTCTGTTTGGGTCTTGGTGAGTTACAAATCCACATCCCCAAACCATTGTCCTTGGACTCTGGGTTACTAGTTCACTGACTTTACCACAGCATCACTGCCTAGCCCGAACTACCGAGCTTTTGTGTGGAGTTTCCAATGCTTTTTGTAATCCAGATTTAGGCCATTTCAAATCTATCGGTCCCTCTGTCATAATCATCTTCAAGGCCTTATAAATCTTATCCTTTGTGTTTTAAGGTTGTGGCATTTATTTGCTTTTCATCCTGTCATGAATCAACTGGAAAGCCTGCACTAATAATCATCCTCCACATTTCTGTTGTCCCAAAACGTACAAAGTCTCAATTAGACCACCGAGATGACCAATTCTCCTGACTGACTATCAGTCAAGACGAAAATAATTCACACAAGATTTTGTCATTAACAAAAAATGACTCTATTGTAACACCCTGAACCTTAACAAATAACTGAGAAAAAAAAGATTTCTAATCTACTAGCAACTTAGACAATACCCTTTCCAAGGCCCCCATAAGCTGCCTTCAAACATACATTCACAGTTAAGAGACAGAGGGTCTGATATAGATCCAGTACTATGAGTGGAAAGAGATTATAAACAGGGAACAAAAATCCACAAAGATCAAAAGTCTAGATTTCAAGGGTGGGTAAGTTGTTTCACCCAGTTCCTCCAGATTTTTGGAAATGGTGACACAATGTTGTTGCCAGTAAATCAATGGCTGTTCTCCGCTTTAATCCAGACGATCTTTTCTTTGTTTTAAGCTTTGTTGGTTTCTCTGCCTTTTTCGCCACAGAAAGAAGAGCAATGGAGAGTGGGACGTTTTCAGTTCGCAAGCTCTGAAGGTTTCCGCTGTCCTTGTAACAAACTGCAGCTCAACTGATCAGAGGACTGTTGTCGGGCAGCAGTTCCTTAACCCAAAACCTCTCAGTGACATTCAGTCTCAGAGTATCTCCCTCACCACAACAAAAAGCAGCATTGTTTCACACAGCCAAATATTTCCAATTTCACAGCTTTCTGTTTCCAAGTTACCAAACAGTCAAACTTCCATTTCAGTTTATACTCCCAAAAAAGGAAAATATGCAGTGTCTTGCAGTCCCTTTAAATATCCTCCTTGTTTATATTAAAAGTATTATTTTCTTTTTGGTTATTACTTCTCAGTTTGTGTAATGATTTGAAGGACGAACAAACAGTTTGAGTTTAATTTTTGTCTCCTTTGATAATACAGTTCTCACGATATCACTTGACAATCATTTCCTGGACAGACCACTGTAGATATGAGCTTGATTTAAACTTATAATAAAAGTCTTTTTGTTAATGATAAATGTTTCTTGTATTTATAAAAGGCCACATTTTAAATGAACTACCAGGAAACATAATCTCTACCAAATGTTAAATTTATTGGCTCAGACCTGACATGAAGAAAACTACTCAGTTTGACAGGGCCCATGGTTACCAAGGAGAAAAGGAGACAGTAACATGTGACATCTGCACCTGCACATTGTGAGATGGACATTCAGAAGTTGCTGACAAAGATATCCTGTTTCTCCACGGGCCACAGTGTAAAAGTCTTTAAACAAACAAAAACAGAAATAGCTGGAGAAACTCAGCAGGTCCAGTAGCATCAATGGAGAGAGAAACATAGTTAATATTTGAGGTCCAGTTACCCTTCTTCAGATTCATTTCTGCAGTTCTTTGTTTTGTTTCACTGTAAAAGTCCCAACTGATTGTCAAAATAGTGAAATATATATAACTGTGTGAACTTAGGGTCACTCCTCAATAATTGTCCAAATATAATGTTAGGGCTACTATGTTCAGGAGTAATTGAATTACTAACAATACAAGATAAATAATTACTGCCAAATAATCTCTCTGGCCCTGTAAAACATAATTTTACAAGTGTGGAGTGTCATTCTTTAGTACGATATATATTTAATAAAAATTTTTGTCTTTATTTTTTCTCTCTGTCACTTTCATTTCTCTTAATGCTATCTTTCCTTCTGAATCCTTATTCTGGTATATGTACATCATTTAAGT
This sequence comes from Chiloscyllium plagiosum, assembly GCF_037043375.1. Taxonomy (NCBI): domain Eukaryota; kingdom Metazoa; phylum Chordata; class Chondrichthyes; order Orectolobiformes; family Hemiscylliidae; genus Chiloscyllium; species Chiloscyllium plagiosum. The sequence goes on from NW_028270169.1 coordinate 50,697,392, forward strand.
CTAATTTATATGTCCTACCTTGTAATTCCTGGTTTAGATTCCTTGAAGATTCATCAATTTGATTAACTAAAGTGCTTCACTGTTATTTTCCTTAATCAGATACCAGAGATTTTCTGCAGATGGTTTGTGCCAGATCAGATACTGGATATGAAGATGTTTCTGTTCAAACTCCAGCGAGGTGAACAGTGAATGTCAATCTTTTGCTGCTAACAACAAAGTCCAATCACTTTGTGTCTGTGAGCCAGAAGTGATATTAATGTCCTCAAGGATTCCAGATTGGAGGTTTAGTGTGTGCTGAGAGAAGTGAGGTTAGTTAGGTCAATGCTGGGAGGGCCACACTTGGCCTCAGTACAGCCACAACATGACAGCCTAACTCCACTACACAATGCACTGACCAATAAAGGCAAGTGTACCAACACCTTCTTCACTACCCTGTCAACTCCACTTTAAAGAATTATGGACTATGGAACTAAGCACTAAAACAACTTGAACTGAACTTGCAACACACTTAGAATCATAGAGATGTACACTGCAGAAACACACCCTTTGGTCCAACTCATCCATGCCGACCAGATATCCCAACCTAATCTTGTCCAACCTGCCAGATTGGCCCATATTCCCTCAAACCCTTTCTATTCATAAACCCATCCAGATGCCTTTTAAATGTTGCAATTGTACCAGCCTCCACCACTTCCTCTGACAGCTCATCCCATACACGTACCACCCTCTGCATGAGAAAGCTGCCCCTTAGGTCCCTTTTATATCTTTCTCCCCTCACTCTAAACTTATGCCCTCTGGTTCTGGACTCCGCCAACCCAGGGAAAAGGCTTTGTCTATTTATCCTATTCATGCTCCTTCATGATTTTATAAACCTCTATGAGGGCAACCCTCATGTTAGCTCATCCGAGGAACGGTCCTTTACATCCTGACTATTGAGCTTATCCTGTGTTAAACTTTCAGGAATGAACTGCTTCATGAAACAGCCTCTGTCCTGAGATTCCTGCTGGGATGTGTAAGGGTGTTGATGTGACTCATTCCTCACCTCTTCAACAGGAACACCCAATCCTCAATTACCTATGGTCCTCCACTTAGTCCTAGAAGGCTGCAATCTTTGATTAGATTAGATTAGATTCCCTACAGTGTGGAAACAGGCCCTTCGGCCCAACCCGTCCCTCCGAAGAATAACCCACCCAGACCCATTTCCCTCTGACTAATGCACCTAAGACTATGGGCAACTTGGCATGGCCAATTCATCTGGCCTGCACATCTTTGGATTGTGGGAGGAAACCGGCGCACCCGGAGGAAACCCACGCAGACATGGGGAGAATGTGCAAACTCCACACAGTCGCCCGAGGCTGGAATTGAACCAGGGACCCTGGTGCTGTGAGGCAGCAGTGCTAACCACTGAGCCACCGTGCCTCCCCCCACACATATTTTAGAGTTTTTAAAGGAAGGGTTGGAATGAAAGGAGAAAATTAACTTTGTCAATCTCCTGACCTTCTGTGAGCTATTGTACCAGCCTCCACCACTTCCTCTGACAGCTCATTCCATACACACACCACTCTCTGAATGAAAAAGCTGCCCCTTAGGTCCCTTTTATATCTTTCCCCCCTCACTCTAAACTTTCAGTTCACATCTGCCTTTGTTCCGGAAACTTCCAACTCGATGTTCCATTAGGGTTTCTTAGACTAAGCATAAACATTTGTTTGCATGGTCTCAGGCTCCTAACATATCATTTACAACTGAAGTACCATCCACAATTACTGTTGAGAACAGTACCTTTCACCTTGTACTAAGAGCATTTCCAAGTAATGCCAGCAATGAAATCCCAGAAATAAAAGGAAGAACTAATTTGATCAGTGACCATGTCACACATTGAGACCATTGCTAGATTCCTGGATACCTTTAATAAATTTGTGAAGAAATTGCATACATAGTTGAGTCAGGAATTTAATAGAATGATTAGATTAGATTACTTACAGTGTGGAAACAGGCCCTTCGGCCCAACAAGTCCGCACCGCCCCGCCGAAGAGCAACCCACCCATACCCCTACATTTACCCCTTACCTAACACTACGGGCAATTTATCATGGCCAATTCACCTGACCTGCACATCTTTGGACTGTGGGAGGAAACCGGAGCACCCGGAGGAAACCCACGCAGACACGGGGAGAACGTGCAAACTCCACACAGTCAGTCGCCTGAGGCGGGAATTGAACCCGGGTCTCTGGCGCTGTGAGGCAGCAGTGCTAACCACTGATGTTTTAAAATAAAAAATAAGAAGACATCAGCACAATTTCATTGAATCACTACAGTGTGGAAGCAGGCCATTCAGCCCATTAAGTCCACACTGACCCATTGAAGAGCATCCCACTCACCCCCAATCTTTACAACCCTGCACTTCCCATGGCTAATCCTCCTAATCTACATATCCCTCAACACTATGGGTAACATAGCATGGCCCATCTATCTGACCTGCACATCTTTGAATTGTGGGAGGAAACCTAAGCACCAAAGGAAACCCACACAGACAGTTGCCCAAAGCTGGAATTGGACTTGGGTCCCTGGCGCTGTGAGGCAGCCGTGCTAACCACCGAGCCACCGTACTGCCCCTAATTTGAAGATAATAGTTTAGTTTAGTTCACCATCCTTCATGGTGATTTTGAATCTCAGTTTATTTTGCCAATGGAAATCCTTTGTCATTAATCCCAGGTATAAAGTTTCATCATACAATCTCCTGCATCATCCTTGCACTTTTCCAACTAAATAACAAAAGCATTCAAAGAAGTTGAAAAAGGAAATATATTTTCTATTGTCCCTAGAATTTTGTTTTTCAAGTAAGAGAAGAATTTTTCAGTCTTAGAAAGTAATAGACATTATAGTCTCACGTTAGAGAGAGATGACTGGTGGGGAGTTTAACTAAAGGGTCTCCATACCTCAGGTGGGGTCTTCAAAGTGACCTCAGCCGGTACAGGAGTTACACACATACTGCTGGTTTTTTTATTCCCCAGCACCCATGTCGAGTGTGTGACACAGTAAAGAACAAATGCGTGCAGAAATCTTTATTTATTTTCCATCACCAGGAAGTGCCCTTACTCCTGATATCATTCTGCATTGCAGACAATCTGACTGACCCCCGGTTAATGAATTTAAACTCCCTTTTTATTAGCAAGAGTTAAGACATTTATGGAAATACATTGTTCAATGCTTCAGTTAATTGTCCTGTTGAGGATTCACAACGTATCTAACCACTCTGAGATGAATGCTTCCTACCTTGTGATTAAGTACTACAGCAGTAAATGTTCACATGGCTTAAAGGTTTCCACCAGTGAATGCTGTCAGGTAATGTTTTGATGCAGCTCATCACAGCACCTTTAATAGCCCTTTGAAATGGGGATGCAACCTATGGAAATAGCAATATGCTGGAATGAGATAACTGCGAACCATTAAATATATTGATTTGGAGTTTTATGTTCAAATTTTGCATGAATAATAATTTATCCAGGCTTTCAAATATTAATGACATTGTTACTCTGTCTGGAATGAAGTGTCAATGAAGTAAGAGTTTGAATTAGTGGAGTAACTCCCTTCAGTCCTCAGTCTCCACATCCCACCTCTGCCATAGCTACATAGCCCCCACCTGAGAACCATGTGGTTCCTTCCCTGAAACTGAATCCGAACCTTGTAACCCTCTTGTTAACAGCACTGTGGATGTACCTACTGCTATGAGAATGCAGCTCACCACCACCACCACAAGGGCAATTATGGATGGGTAATAAATGTTGGCCCATCCAGTGACTCCCATCTGCTGAGTTTTTCCAACAATTTCTACTTTTGCTGTTGTTAAAAATGGGAAGGCTTGGACTAATAAAATATGCCAGCCATAGTTGAGTTGGCAGCACAGTTCATGGTTCAAGTCCTACTCCAAAAATCCAGATTGACATTCCAAGGTAGTACTGCAGGAGTGCTGCAGTGTTAATGATGTTACTTTTAAATTTACAAAGAGGCTCCATCTAAGGTCAAATGTTTCAAAGATGAGCAGTGGAATTAACCCACTACCAATGTTTATTCATCAATCAACTTCACAAAAGACAGATTATCTGGTATTATCACATTGTGTTTTTTAATTTCAAAAATATACTTTCTTCATAAAACTTTGTATATATTCATAGTCGCAAACGCAGTTTAGTTCTGCATAGTAGCATATCAAAGAAATGAACAAACATTGGGGTTTGATTCTATCCAAACAAATCAAAGACATCTCTTACACGTACAAGACTATATTTACATATATTTGAGGCACTGGGGGATGGTGCGATAACTGAACAGACCCCCATTTAACTTCAGCACAAAGACATCAGACAGTGGTCTTCCTCCACCATGCTTTGGCAGCAGCTGCCCCAAGCTTCAATGCATCCCTCAGCAAATAGTCCTGGATGTTGGAATGTGCCAGTTTGCACCCGGTCAAGGTCAGCTCCTTGGTCTGGAAGAGCAACAAGTTTTGGGCAGACCGGAGAGCATCTTTCACCGAGTTGATGGTCCTCCAGGCACAGTCGGTGTTTGTTTCAGTGTGCATCCTAGGGAACAGACATAGAGTACACAGCCCTGCATCACATTGCTGCGTGTGGGAGCTTGCTATGTGTGCATTGGCTACCATGTTCCCTGCATTCCACCGTGCACCATTAACAGTAAAGCCCTTTAAGTTCATTGTGACAGATGTTATTCAAATACAAGTCTTCTTTTCAATGTAGGGATGAGAACCATTCTAGAAAATGGTCTAGAAGGTCATAGAGCTGCCAGTTTTCATTGGATCAATACATCAGTTAGTGCTGCAGTGGGTCGTGCAGATATAGACATTTCAAACTGTTTGTCATGTCAGTGAGATATTAAGAGACACTTGACCAGAATTGAACATGAGGAGGATAAGTGCTTTCTGGATAGCTTCTGAAGAGCTGTGACAAGAAATGAATTATTCTTTAGCACCGTGTAAGTCCTTTTAAACTGATGGCAACAATTTATGACCAACTCAAAGCATTTTCTTGGGATACACTGTTTCAAACAGTGAAATACTAATTGGTCTGTTCATTGCATTCCTTAGAGATATTGGGTAAGTGAAAATATGAATGGAGCTTCGATCTTCAAGGGGGTAAACTATCCTTATAACATATTAGTTAGCTGGTACCTTTCATTTCTGTCCTTTAGTTATTATGATTGGAGATGCTCTTTACAGGAATTTGCAGAGAGGAATTGAAAGATCAATGCACTCAAACAATTTTTTAAATTATATAATTAATAAGTTGTATACAAGGTAAATTGATTTGTTTACACTTTGCTGTGCTTTGCTCCCTTACAAAGAATATTTTAACTTCTAATACTGTCTGGAAGGAGCATACAAACATTCAGGTTTTAAGACGTTTACAGTAATAAACAAGTTAAAAGCAACAATGACTAAACACTATTTACTTGCCTATTTATACTTTAAACTACATAAATGGTTTTCTAAGTTAACTTTTAAAATAACCAAATATCTTCCACCACAGTTATACTTTACATTATTCCTTAAGTAGACACTTCATTCTCCTAGAACTAGGGTGGCACAGTGGTTAGCACTGCTGCCTCACAGCGCTAGAGACCCGGGTTCAATTCCTACCTCAGACAACTGTCTATGTGGAGTTTGCACATTCTCCCCGTGTCTGCGTGGGTTTCCTCCCACAGTCCAAAAAATGTGCAGGTTAGGTGAATTGGCCATGTTAAATTGCCCGTAGCGCTAGGTATAGGGGTAAATGTAGGAGAATGGGTCTGGGTGGATTGTTCTTCAGAGGGTCGGTGTGGACTTGTTGGGCCGAAGGGCCTGTTTCCACACTGTAAATAATCTAATCTCAACCAAAGTCTCCACTCCTGATGGCCAACATTATTTTTCTGAACCAAATAACCTCTAATTCCACAACTTACCATTACTGTGAGAGTTAAGCTGGATATTCCTTCACTCTAGAACAGACTAGGCAAATATTCCACTCTACTTTAAATACTCAGGAATCAGTATCTTCAATCTGAGCATAAGCTCTTATCTGTCGTGAGCATTGGGTGAGCAATTTCCCTGTCTCAAGTACAAAATTGACTGGTTTGATCTTGTTCTCTTTCTGCCTTTCTCTCAGTTTCATGCAGAATTCCTCTGGTTGGTGATTTTCAGTCACATGTCGGGAAACTCTGTAACCCAACTGTACCATGGTTTGCCATGAACTCTTCCCTCCTCAAACTTAGTCTCAAAGACAATGTGAATCATGTAAGCCTTGCATCCTGCTGGATTAGTTATTCTCTATTCTCTAGTCAACCAATTCCATTCCATCTTGGGAATTAAACAGATAGTTTGTATTATATGTTTAACAAGCCTGACATTCCGAATATATCCGACGTGAGGCTTGAAAGCAGGTCAGCCAGATTCTCCTGCCATTGTGTGTGAATGTGAGCATCTGGCACTGCCTCAGAAAATTCATTCGATTTGGGACCCTCTAGTGTCCATAGGAACCAAGACTTACTCTGAGACAGAATTCAGGGCAGATTGCCCGATCCCCTCTCCTGGGGCTCGAATGGCCTACTCTTCTACCTATTTCCCTGTTTCTACTCATCTGACCTTAAATTAGAAAGAAAATCTCAAAAGAATAATAATCTTGTAACCTTCAGATTTGCCACAATATCATGTGACATTACATTAACTAATTCATTGTAGGGTGCCATTTTTCAGATTAGATTCCCTACAGGAAACAGGCCTTTCGGCCCAACAAGCCCACACTGACCCTCCAAAGAGCAACCCACCCAGACTCATTCCCTTACCCTATATTTACCCCTGGCTAATACACCTAACTCTACGGGCAATTTAGCATGGCCAATTCACCTGACCTGCGCATCTTTGAACTGTGGGAGGAAACCGGAGCACCCGATGGAAAGCCACGCAGACACGGGGAGAATGTGCAAACTCCACACAGACAGTCACCCGAGGCTGGAATCGAACCCTGGTCCTTGATGCTGTGAGGCAGCAGCGCTAACCACTGAGCCACCATGCTGCCCAAATGAGATGTGATGCTGAAGTACTATATTCCCTCAGATGACTATCAAAAAGAAGCAGGTGTTCTGATCACCACTTACCTTTCAAAAACCGAAACTAAAAACCAAAACAGATTATCTGGGTTTTTTTTTGTTGATTGTGGGATTGTGCTGTGTACAAAATTGGCTTCCATATTTCCTCCTTTGTACCAGTCTCTCCACTGCCATTGAAGAAATGAAGACAGCTGTAGTGAAAGGTGCAAAACGTAAGTGTGACGTTTACTAATTTGTAAACAAGTTGACAAACTTAATATTCCCCAGCAAGATGATTTTTGGACTGCAACTCACAGCGACTGTATCTGCGTTGTGCTAACCCTAACACAGCAGGAATGGAAGAATAGTTTTAATCTGTAAGTGACGTGTCTGCTCTGGGAAACTTCTCAATGAAAAGGTAATGAATACAACATTTTAAGAAATTGTAGACTAATGGCCTAAGATATTTAATATAAGACAGAATGTTAAATAGCATTCTTAAGGTCTGTTTGGTTTCTCTTTGGGAACCAGGAGAATTTTAAAAATATATTTTTCCAAAGATTAATTTAAAAATATCTTTCTCCAAAGATAAGTTGCATCTGATAGAATTTGTGATGAAGCAGACATACTTGTAACATCATACTTGATGGGCTGAACAGTCTTTTCCTTCGTTAAGGTTAAGACTGTAAGAGATAGGAGCAGATTTAGGCCATTCAGCCCATCGATCTGTTCCACCATTCGATCATGGCTGATATGTTTCTCAACCCCATTCTGGCTTCTCCCCACAAACCTCAATCCCTTACTAATTACGAACCTAGCTATTTCTATCGTGCATACACTCAACTTCTTGGCCGTACAGCCCTCTGTGGCAATGAGTTCCACAGATTCCCCTCCCTCCGGCTGAAGAAAGTCCTCCTCATCTCAGTTCTAAAGGGTCATCCCTTCACTCTGAGGCTGTGCCCTCTGGTCCAAGTCTATCCTACCAGTGGAAACATTGTCTCCACATCCACACTATCCAGACTAATGCAAAATATCTATTCAGATCCTCTGCAATTTGTTTGTTCCCTATTAGTACTACTCCAGCTTCATTCGGGTGATGATCATCCCAATGGAACAGCTACTCCTTCCCCAGTAGCGATGCCAATGTTCCATGAATTTGAACCTGTTTTTCCTACACATCATCTAATTTCAATACGGTGTGTGTTAGAGGAGTTTCTCAGTGTTGGGCAAAACCTTTTATTTTCTCTTAGCTTAAATCTACTTATCTTCCGTGGCCAAATCACACCAACGTGGGGGGCAGTGAGAGAGTGCGGGCCAGACCAAGCCTAGCACAGCCACAATAGAGGTCTCCCAGCATCTGCGATGGTGTTGAGTGCAGGCTGATCGGACCCAACAAGGAGAAGAATTGATCTCACTAGGAAGCAAGCCCAGCATGACTATACACTTACGAAAGAGAAAGTCAGGACTGCAGGTGCTGGAGATCAGAGCTGAGAGTGTGGTGCTGGGAAACACAACTTTGACCTGCTGTCCTTTTCCAGCACCCTTCTCTCGACTAAGGGGACATAAATTTAAGGTGAAGGGTGGAAGGTATAGGGGAGATGTCAGGGGTAGGTTCTTTACCCAGAGAGTGGTGGGGGCATGGAATGCGCTGCCTGTGGGAGTGGCAGAGTCAGAATCATTGGTGACCTTTAAGCGGCAATTGGATAGGTACATGGATGGGTGCTTAAGCTAGGACAAATGTTCGGCACAACATCGTGGGCCGAAGGGTCTGTTCTGTGCTGTATTGTTCTATGTTCTATGACTAAACACTTCAGAAAGGTTGTAATGTTGAACTTATAAATATATTTCCTTGTTTTTCTACTTTGTACCTCGGGATCTTTGTATCTAAGATGGTAGTGGGAATGGTGACTTTGCACACTTTTCCTGTAACCCTGTCCTTGAGTAGGTGTGACAATAAGCTCTAATTCTAATTCTAACATTTACTGTTAAGCTTATTGACCCTGCGCCAACTTGCTCGTGGCTGAGATAGTAATCCAGAGATTATTCCCTTTTAGATTCTGCTTTTTAATTTAGCTCCAGCTGCATATATTCCCTCAGCAGAACCTCTTTCCTCTTTCTACCGATGTTGCTGGTACCCACATGGACCATGATGACTGGATTTTTCCCCTTCCCACTCCAAGTTCCTCTGCAGCCCAGATGTGATATCCTGAATCCAGGCACCAGACAGGCAACACAGCCTTTGGCGTCTCTCAATCCTGGCCTGAGAACAGTGTCTATTCCCCTGACTATACTATTCCTGATTACAACTACATTTCTCTTCTCTTCCCCCTCCCTGTACCATGGTGCTCTGGTCAGTTTGCTCATCCTCCCGACAGCCCCCACTCTCATCCACACAGGGAACAAGAGTCTTAAACCTGTTAGACAGGCTCAAGGGCTGAGGATCCTTCAGCACTACCTCCTGGATCCCTCTACCTGCCTTGCGTGCCATCACACCCTCCTGTCCCTGATCACTGACCGAATTTGAAGTAGTCAATCGAAGGGGTGTCACTGCCTCCTGAAACACAGCGTCCAGGTAACTCTGCCCCTCCCTGATGTACCACATTGTTCAAAGCTCAGACTCCAGCTCATCAACTCTGAGTCGGAGTGCCTCAAGCAGCCAACACTTGGTACAGCTGTAATCACTACGAATCACGATGGGGTCTACCAGATCCCACATCATACAGTTGCCTGGCCTAGCATCTCAACCTTAATTACTTTATTCTCAATTTGATATGTAAAAAATTCCTACTGGTCTTTTAATCTGTAGCTGATAAATATTTCCCCTATTAACCTTCAATGTGAAAGTAACCTATAATAGATAGTCAAATTAGTAACTACCACCAACCAATGAATGTATGGTTTTCCTGTGATATCATCCTTTTGTGCTGGGGCCCTACCCTGAGCTTCAATTAAAGCTGTTTAAAAAAACCAAGCAAAAACGACAAGTAAAAAGCAATTCTTCCCCTCTGCACCAAATTCGCACATTGTTTCCAAATTCCCTTAATTATATATTCACTTAGGCTGTGTCTTACTCGATGTGATCTCTCCTTCATGCCCATGTGAATCTCACTGACTGTGTAATAGAGCTGAGGAGAAATACCAAAATTCTTAGATATTTCTAACGGTGATGTTGAAGCCTATTGACTGACATATGGTCTGAGTCTTTATTTTGAACGGAATTAAATTTTACCTACATAACCACAGTGACTACACTTCAGAAGTACTTAATTGGAGAAAATCTGATTTGGTTAATTCTTAGAATGTTACAGAAGCAATAAAAATGCAGATAATGTCTCTCTGTAAATAACATACGACCTTGCATCATAATCCAACTAACAGTAAAGGCAAGATGAACCACAAAAATATATAATCTATGAACAGAGATCTTCATTGTATTTTATAATCGATTGTTTGGAAAGTTTTGTATCAAATCCAAGATGACTGTCATCAATTGATCCAAAAGTTGCTCATGCCATGCAAACTTTAACAACAAATAAATCGTGAAAGTAAAAAAAAATGAAAAACATACAAGTTTGCTTATTTTGGAACTTGTATGAAACTCTATAGGAGGCATGATTAGTTAGTTTGCGGATCAAGCCAAAATTGGTGATACAGTGAACAGTGAAGAAAGTTACTTAAGATTACAAAGAAATCTTGATCAATTGGGTCAATGGCTGAAGAGTAGCAGATGGAGTTTAATTTGGATAAATGTGAGGTATTGCATTTTGGTAAAACAAACATGGGCAGGACTTAAACAGTTAAAAGTAGAGCCTGGGGTACTGTCATCAAACAGAGAGATCGAGGTGGTGGGGTGGTTTCAGGTCCACAATTCTTTGAAGTTTACATCATATACAGATAGAGTGGTTAAGAAGGCATTTAGCTTGCTTGCCTTCATTGCTCAGGTCTTTGAGTATAGGAGTTGGGACAGAGTTCAAAAGAGATTTACCAGGATGTTATTGGAAAAGGAGGATTTCAGATATAAGGAGAGGCTGGATAGGTTGGGACCTTTTTTTTCACTGGAGTTAGGGAAGTTGAGGGATAACTTTACAGAGGTTTATAAAAGAATGAGGGGTATAGATAAGGTGGATGGCAAGTCGTTTTTCCCCTAGAAATGGGGATTTCAAGACTAGAGGGCATATTTTTAAGGTGAGAGGAGAAAGATTTAAAAAAGACCTAAGGGGCAATTTTGTGACAGAGAGAGGTTCATGTGTGAAATGAACTTCCAGAGGAAGTGGTGGATGTGGGTATAGTTACTATACTTAAAAGACATTTAGATATGCACATGAATAAGAAATGTTTGAACAGATATGGGCCAAGTGCAGGCAGGTGGGAGTGGTTTAATTTGGGATTATGATTGGCATGGAATGGTTGGACCAAAGGGTCTGTTTCCATGCTGTGTGACTCTAAGAAAGCTAAGGTTGCATACAAACATATGTATCCCAGTTCTTTTTGCTGGGTAGGTGATTATATTTAAAAAAAGCTATATGGGGAAGAGAATGGACAGAGGAATATCAATACAAAGCGTTATATACCCATGCATGAGTGTCACCAATGGTTATTGCACTATTTTAATGTTGTTCAGGAAAGTAATTAGATATAACAATCCTGCTGAACATTCACCAGTATTCATGAATTATAATTTTTACCCGTGTTAGATTCAGTGTGGAGGCTAAAGGCAGGAATGACTCTGTGGGTTGCATCCAATACTTATAGCTCCTGTGCCCAGGTCTCAATCAGACCAATGGAATGTAACATTTACTCAAACTATGCTTATTAGATGCGGAGTGCTGGTGTTAGACTGGGTTGGATAAGGTCAAAAATCACATGACACAAGGTTATAGTCCAATGGGTTTATTTGAAAGCACTACCTTTCAGACCACTGCTCCTTCATCAGATGTTAGTGAGAGAGGAAGGCCTTCGACACAGAATTTATAAGGAAAAGATCAAAAACTCATGCACTTCATGTGAACGAATTGAACACACATAAGAGAGCTCTTAAATCTTTAATCAGTTAGAATGGAGATGCAGGTTTTGATTAATCAATGTGCAATTCCCAAAAATTCTTTCAAGCCCTGAGATAACTTATGGTGTTATCAATATAAAGGAGGTAACATCTCTGGTCAGACAATATATTTAGGTGTGAGGTCTTGTTTGTAGACTGTCTGTGTCTTTTATTTCCAAAGTAGAAGTTTATGAAATGAAGAGTTAATAAGATGAGCAGAGTCTGGACCAGGAAGTACCAATTGGAATACTGAATTCAAAATGCAAACCAAATACCAAGAGTAAAATAAAATGACTTGGGGGTGTGGGTGTTGGCTTGAGAAGGAACAATGGATTTATAGAGAGATAAATAAAACAGAAAGCAAACATTCAAATGGAAATAAATCTCCAACAATTATAACCTAACTCCAAGTTAGAGAAGTCCAATGGTTTGGTCCTTTACGCTTTAATTGAACTGACTGGACTTGGAAGAGTAATCCCATGCTTTGGATCTAGGATTGCTACTACCCTACTCTTGAACGTATTGTTTCTAGCATTTGTATCTACATCTATGATATATTGAATCTAATGCCCTGATGCCATCATTGTTGTATATAGTTTTGAAAGGGTTAATACTGAGGGACAGCACGGTGGCTCAGTGCATGGCACTGCTGCTTGACAGCACCAAGGACCTGGTTTCAACTGCAATCTTGGGCGACAGTCTGTGTGGAGTTTGCATGTTCGGCCCTTGTCTGTGTAGGTTCTCTCTGGGTGTTTTGGTTTCCTCCCACAGTTCAAAGATGTGCAGTTTGGGTGGATTGGCCATGCTAAATTGCCCATAGTGTTCAGGGATGTGCAGGTTAGGTGAATTAACCATGGGAAATTGGGGTTGCAGGGAGATAGGTCTGGTTGAGATGCTCTTTGGAAGGTCATTTTGGACTTGATGGGCTGAATTCTATGATGACTGCTCCAAGTGCTATTACTGTGATGATGTTATGTGGAATTTTTAGCAGAACAGATGAGCATCATGAATCTCAACATCTGAATCTCTGTAATAATGTCTATCCTAGCAATACAACTTGTAACTAGTTCCCGATAGGCAATAAACATGTTAACTACAGGAGACTCTTCAATTTAGACCAATAAGTGGTTTCCTCCTTCCAGACTAGGCTGAGTAGGCCCTGCCATTTCCTCCCCATGAACAGGATGGTGGCAGTTACCTTCACCGTGAACAATAGCTCCTTCCGTGTCATTTTATATTTTGGAAGAATCGAGCTCCCATCTCAAACTTAGCTGCCCACATCTTGACTCACCTGAATGAAGCAGCTATGAACAGGATTGAAGACTGGTTACTGTCTGTGAAATACCAGCAGCTATCTGTAACATGACATATGAAAGCTGCCATCATTTTAACAGCTGCCGGTGATGCAGAGGAAATAATCTCCAGGCTCCTCCACGTTCATAACTGTAGATCATTTCAGATTAATTTGTTAATGCTGGATCACACATGAGTTTAGTTACAGCCAAGTAATTCTTATGGGCTCTGCTCTATATTGCCTCCTCATTTTTATTGTAATCATTATCTTTCCCTCATTCTGCAGTTGCTGCTATCCATTGTTAGACCTGCTGCTATGTGAACCAATTCTCAATCAGTGAAGACTCTGCCTGATGATGATAATGAATATTTGGAAAACATTTATCTTACGAAGGATTACAATTCAGCTAAAAATACAAAGGAAGCAAATTTATGGAAAAAATCACTTGGGACTCTGTGATTAGCAGGACTATTATCACAGCAAAACTTGTCCACTGCTAAAGGCGGGAAGCAGCTTAATTAGTACTTCAGAAACCATAGGTTACAAATCTTTGGGCTTCTTTATCCCTGGTATTATTCACCTTCAGGGTCTCGTGGTTTACTTTCATTGTATGTAGCACTCTGATTAGATATGGGTATAAAGTATTGAAACATAAATAGCACTTCTTTCATTTGTAAAACAGTTGTTCTGCTTTTGTTACCAAACTCTGCATTTCTTAATGATTTGAAATGATTCTCTGTAGTTTTATCCAAATGACGTTTTAGATTGGAATTGATCGGAACCTAATACTTTTACGATTACATTCCAAAGGGAGATAGTTACCTGGGTTAGGACTATAGGAGAAAGAGAGGACTGCAGATGCTGGAGATCAGGTTCGAGAGTATAGTGCTGGAAAAGCACAGCAAGTCAGGCAGCATCTGAGGAGCAGGAGAATTGATATTTTGGGCATACGTCTTTCAGCAGGAATCATACCTGATGAAGGGCTTATGCCCGAAACATTGATTCTCCTGCTCCTCAAATGCTTCCTGACCTGCTCTGCTTTTCCAGCACTATACCCTTGAACCAGGTAACTACAGACCGATCAACTTAAAGTAAGTAATATAAATAGTAACAATCATTGCTAAACGGTTAGTTAACAAAGCATCTAGATATGTGGAATACAATAAAAAGTAATCAACATTGATTTCCATAAGTAATACCCTGTTGAATCAGCCTTACTGAATTCTTAGAAGAAATGGCAGAAGAGAAACATACTGGATGTAATGTATGTGGACTTTCAAATAGCCTTCACTAGCAAGAGTTATGACAAAGATCAGGACAAATGCAGACAAGGGCCAGACTCTAGAATGGATTTTATGATGCCTCAATAAAATGGAAATTAGATAGAACGTTAATTTGATCACATTTTGACTACACTATTGATACACGAGAGGAGGTACAGAAAAGATTTATGAGGAGCTTATTAGACTTGAGAGAATACAACTATCAGAAAAGACTGAACAAACATTGTTGGTAAAAGAAGACATAATAGAGAGCTTTAGTGATAAAATAATTTGGTTGGCTAGATATGAAAGAATACTGCTTGGTTGTGTGTAAGTCCCGAAAAAGGAAACAGAAAAGAAACTTAATTGCCTCTCGCCTCTTCAAACCAAGCTCTTGGTATCATCCTGATATGTGGCTCGGATCACATCCTGACAAGTCCAATAAAAGCACTGGCATAATTTACTTCAATAAAATTATCATACATTATTATTATTCCTAATTCTTAGGAATGTGGCCATTCTCATAATTGTGCTGTGTAGCTGTTAGGAAACATAGGACAGCAAATTCCTGACTGCTTCACATCCCATTTACAGCTCAGATGCAAGGATTGATTGTGAAACTGGACAGAGAATTTGTAACTTAGCAACGTCACAAGTTGTCCTAACACTGAGTTTCTGTAACCGTTCAGTTGAGAATTTGATCAAGTTGACTGTTAATACTGGAAAACAGAAAAAGAAAATTTATATATAATGAGAGTTGATGTGTGGCTCCTCATCTTTCTCATATACCACATAAGTATATGGCCCAGAAACAGAATTCTATTGCCTTCTAGGATATCTAACAATTTGAGGGTAGTGGATTTAAATCTAATAAAGAAGTTCAGTTTATAACAAACTATAAGAACAAAGTCCAATTGGTTTCGAACAAAGAATAATACAGCACAGGAACAGGCCCTTCAGCCCTCCAGGTATGGGCTGACACATTCTGCCCTTCCATATTAAAACTGTCTTCACTTACAGGATCCATATCCCTCTATCCCTTCCTATTGATGTATTTGTCCAGGTGCTTCTTGAATGATGCTATTGTGTCTGCTTCCACCATCTCCTCTGGCAGCGCATTCCACGTACACACCACGCTTGGTGTGAAAAACGTGCCTCACACATCTCATTTAAACTTCCCCCCTCACACTTTGAACCCGTGACCCTTGGTAATTGACCCCTCCATCCTGGGTGAAAGCCTCATACTTTTCACTGTATCCATGCCATTCATAATTTTATAAAATTCTATCAGGTTGTCCCTCACCATCCTGTGTTCCAGTGAAAACAAACCCAGTCTATCCAACCTTTCTTCAAAGCTAAAATTTCCCATAGCAGGCAACATCCTGTATCCCCTCCAAAGCATCCACATCCTTCTGGTAGTGTGGTGACCAGAGCTGTAGCAATGTTCCAGGTGTGGCCTAACTAAAGGTCTATAAAGCTACTGCGTAACCTGCCTATCCTTATAATCAATGCCCCTTCCAATGAAGGCAAGCATGCCATAGGCTTTCTTTACTCCCTTATCTACCTGCGCTGCCACCTTCAGTGATCTGTGGCCCTGCACACCCAAATCCCTCTGCATATCATTACTCCGAAGGATTCTGCCATTCACTGTATAATTCCCACTTATACTTGAACTTCCAAAATGCATTACTCCCATTTGACCGGATTAAACTTCGTCTGCCATTTTTCTGTCCATGCCTCCTATATCCTGCCGTATCCTCTGACAATCCTCCTCACTATTCACAACTTCACCAAACTTTTTATCATCCGCAAACTTACGAATTAGACCAGCCACGTTTCCTCCAAATTATTTATGTAGATCAAGAACAGCAGAGGTCCCTGCAATGATCCCTGTTTGACACCATTAGTCACAGCCCTCCATTCATCCTTCCATCGCTACCCTTTGTTTCTTATGACTAAGCCAGTTCTGTGTCCATCTTGCCACTCACCCGATACCATGTGACTTCACCTTTTGTACCAGTCTACCAGAAGGGATCTCATCAAAGGCTTTGCTAAAGTCCATGTAGACAACATCAACAGCTTTTCCCTCATCAATCACCTCAGTCACCTCCTCAAAATCCTCGATCAAGTTTGTGAGGCATGACCTCTACTGCACAAAGCTATAATGCCTATCACTAATAAATCCATTTGCGTCTACACGTTTATATATCCTGTCGCTGAGAATCTTTTCCAAAAATTTCCCTACCACTGACGTGAGGCTCACAGACCTGAAATTTCCAGGATTACCCCTGCTACCCTTCTTAAACATTGGGACAATATTGGCTATTCTCCAGTCCTCTGGGACCTCACTTGTGCCAAAGAGGATAAAAAGATGTTTGTCAATGCTCTAAAAATTTTATGTCTTATCTCTCTTAATATTCTGGGATAGATCCATCGGGATCCGGGAACTTATCTACCTTAATACTTTTTAAGACACACAAAACCTCTTCCTTTTTGATAGCAACTTGGCTTAGAAATTCAACACTTGACGCCTCCTGGCCGGGCACTGTGGCCTTCTGACGTGGCATAGTCTCCTCCAAGTCTGGCGCAGTGACCTTGTGGCGTGTTGCATTGACCTCCTGGTGTGGCGTAGTGACCTCGCATCGTGGTGCAGTGACCTCGCATCGTGGTGCAGTGACCTCCCAGTGTGGCGCAGTGACCTCCCATCGTGGTGCTGTGACCTCCCGGTGTGGCGCAGTGACCTCCCATCGTGGTGCTGTGACCTCCCGGTGTGGCGCAGTGACCTCCTGGTGTGGCGCAGTGACCTCCCAGTGTGGCACAGTGACCTCCCAGTGTGGTGCAGTGGCCTGCCATCGTGGCGCAGTGACCTCCCGTCGTGGTGCAGTGACCTCCCGTCGTGGTGCTGTGGCCTCCCATCATGGCGCAGTGGCCTCCCGTCATGGTGCAGTAACCTCCCATCGTGGCGTAGTGACCTCCCATGGTGGCACAGTGACCTCCCATCGTGGTGCTGTGACCTCCCATCATGGCGCAGTGACCTCCCAGTGTGGTGCAGTGACCTCCCAGTGTGGTGCAGTGACCTCCCATGGTGGCACAGTGACCTCCCATCATGGCGCAGTGGCCTCCTATCATGGTGCAGTGGCCTCCCATCATGGCGCAGTGACCTCCCAGTGTGGTGCAGTGACCTCCCATGGTGGCGCAGTGACCTCCCATGGTGGCGCAGTGACCTCCCATCGTGGTGCTGTGACCTCCCATCGTGGTGCTGTGACCTCCCATCATGGCGCAGTGGCCTCCCATCATGGCGCAGTGACCTCCCAGTGTGGTGCAGTGACCTCCCATGGTGGCACAGTGACCTCCCATCATGGCGCAGTGGCCTCCCATCATGGTGCAGTGACCTCCCGGCGTGGTGCAGTGACCTCCCATGGTGGCGCAGTGACCTCCCATCGTGGTGCTGTGACCTCCCATCGTGGTGCTGTGACCTCCCATCGTGGTGCTGTGACCTCCCATCGTGGCGCAGTGGCCTCCTATCATGGCACAGTGGCCTCCCATCATGGCGCAGTGACCTCCCAGTGTGGTGCAGTGACCTCCCGGCGTGGCGGAGTGACCTCCCATCGTGGTGCAGTGACCTCCCAGTGGGGCGCAGTGACATTGCATCATGGCACTGTGTCCTCCTGTCGTGGTGCAGTGATCTCACGGCAGGATGCAGTGACCTCCCGTCGTGGCACAGTGACCTCCCATCGTGGTGCAGTGACCTCCCAGCGTGGCACAGTGGCCTGCCATGGTGGTGCAGTGATCTCCCGGTGTGGCGCATTTACCTCCCGTCGTGGCGCATTGACCTCCCATCGTGGCGCAGTGGGGTGTGTCGCATGTGCGGTGTGGAGACAGCTTCCAGTCTGCACTGGGCCCTAAGTGCCAACATGGTCTGTTGTACTGAACTTGTTTCTTTAGTGCTGGACATTTTATTTCTGTATTGTCTAAAATATCGTAACAAAATAAGCTATGGCTAGATACTTCTGTATCTAAGTCGGTGCTGTAATTGGCGATTATAAAACGTTTCACTGTACTCATTGGGTCTATGTGACAATAAAGGCTATTCTATTCTATATGAAGAAAGGATTGACTAAAGCCGGTTCGGAATATAGGATAAAGATAAGGATGAGCAGTGGCAGACATATAACACATATAAGAAAATATTTTATAACACTTGTCAAACCTTTAGTCATGTCAAAAAGGTGGACTGTGTGTGAAGGATGAACAACCTTTAGTTGACAAACAGTTAAGAACAACATCCAGCAAAAAAACTTAGGCATACAAAGCAGCAAAAACCAGTGGTAAAACAGAGGATTGTTCTTTTTTAGGAACTAGGAGTAAATGAATAAAAATCTAATAAAGAGGGAGGAAATTCATTTTGAAAATAAATTGGCAAGAAACTTGACAGTGTTTGAAAGGTTTTACATGACTTGGATTTTAAGGAGAGACTAAATAGGCTGGGGCTATTTTCCTTGGAGTGTTGGAGGCTGAGGGGTGAGCATATAGAGGTTTATAAAATCATGAGGGGCATAGATAGGGTGAATAGCCAAGGTCTTTTCCCTGGGGTGGGGGAGTCCAGAACTAGTGGGCCTAGGTTTAAGGTGAGAGGGGAAAGATTTAAAAGGGATCTAAGCGGCAATTTTTTCACACAGAGGGTGGTACATGTGTGGAATGAGCTGCCAGAGGAAGTGGTGGAGGCTGGTACAATTGCAACATTTAAAAGGCATCTGGATGGGGATATGAATAGGAAGGGTTTACTGGGATATGGGCCAAGTGCTGGCAACTAGAACTAGATTGATTGAGGATATCTGATCAGCATGAACAAGTTGGACTGAAGAGTCTGTTTCTGTGCTGTACAGATCTATGACTGTCTGACTCTAAATAGAAAAACAAACAGCAGGAGCTTCCATGGGTATATAAAAAGAGGATAGCAAAGGTAAGGATGGGACACTTGGGAGAATGCAGCTGAGGAACTGATAATGGGGAACTGGAAAATGGTACATTTAAACCAATGTTTTTTATTAGTCTTCACAGTGGAGGACAGGATAATCATCCCAAAAATATCACAGAAAGAGAATAATGGGAGAACAAAGAGCAAAGAAAATTACAGCACAGGAAAGCCCTTTGGCCCTCCATGCCTGCTCCGATCCAGATCTAGTCCCACGTGAGGGGAGATGATAGTCTAGTGGTATTGTCACTGGATTGTTAATCCAGAATCCCAGGTAATGTTCAGGGGACACAGACCTGTAAGCAGTATTCCAAATGTGGCCAAACCAAAGTCCTATACAACTTTACATGACCTGCCAACTCTTGTACTCAACATACCGTCTGATGAAGGAAAGCATGCCGTGTGCCTTCTTGACCACTCTATTGACCTGCGTCGCCACCTCAGGGAACAATGGACCTGAACACCCAGATCTCTCTGAACATCACTTTTCTCCAGGGCTTTTCCATTTACCATAGTTCACTCTTGAATTGGAACTTCCAAAATGCATCACCTCACATTTGCCCGGACTGGCCTCCACCTGCCGTTCCTCCGGCCAGCTCTCCAATCTATCTATATTCTGCTGCATTCTCTGACAGTTCCCTTCACTATCTGCTACTCCACCAATCTTAGTGTCATCCACAAACTTGCTAATCAGACAACCTACACCTTCCTCCAAATCATTTCTGTATATCACAAACAACAGGGGTCCCAACACGGATCTCAATGGGACACCACTGGTCACAGTTCTCCATTTTCACTACTACTTTCTCCCTTCCACTACTACTCTGTCTCCTGCTGCCCAGCCAGTTCTTTATCCATCAACCTAGTACACCCTGGACCCCATGCGACCTCACTTTCTCCATCAGCCTACCATGGCGAAGCTTATCAAATGCCTTACTGAAGTCCATGTATTATCTACAGCCCTTCCCTCAATCAACTTTGTCACTTCTTCAAAGAATTCTATTAAGTTGGTAAGACATGACCTTCCCTGCACAAAAACATGTTGCCAATTACTGATAAGTCCATTTTCTTCCAAACATAAATAGATCCTCTCCCTCAATATCTTCTGCAGCTTCCCTACCACTGACGTCAGGCTCACCGGTCTACAATTACCTGGAGTATCTCTGCTGCCCTTCTTAAACAAGGGGACATTAGCAATTCTCCAGCCATCTAGGACCTTGCCTGCATTCAAGGATGCTGCAAAGATATCTGTTAAGGCCCCAGCTATTTCCTGTCTTGCTTCCCTCAGTAACCTGGGATAGACCCCATCCAGACCTGGGGACTTGCCCACTTAATGCCTTTTAGAATATCCAACATTTCCTCCATCCTTATGTCGACTTGACCTAGAGTGATCAAACAGCTGTCCCTAACCTCAATATTCATCATGTCTCTCTCTTCAGTGGATACCAATGCAAAGTACTTATTAAGAAGCTCACCCATTTTCTCTGACTCAATGTATAACTTTCCTCCTCTGTCCTTGAGTGGGCCAACCTTTTCTGTAGTTATCCTCTTGCTCCTTATATATGAATAAAAGGCTTTGGGATTTTCCTTAACCCTGTTTGCCAAAGATATTTCATGACCCCATTTAGCCCTCTTAATTCCTCACTTCAGATTGGTCCTACTTTCCCGATATTCTTCCAAAGCTTCATCTGTTTTCAGTCACCTTGTTCCTCTTAACTAGTCTCACAATTTCACCTGTCATCCATGGTTCCCTAATCTTGCCATTTCTGTCCCTCATTTTTACAGGGACATATCTGTCCTGCACTCTAATCAACCTCTCTTTAAAAGCCTCCCACATATCAAATGTGGATTTACCTTCGAACAGCTGCTCCCAATCCACATTCCCCAGCTCCTGTCGAATTTTGCTGTAGTTAGCCTTCCTCCAATTTAGCACTCTTCCTTTAGGACCACTCATCTTCGTCCATGAGTATTCTAAAACTCCCCCAGAGCCAGTCCCAATGTCCCAAAAATCTGAACCCCTCTCTCCTGCACCATCTCTCAAGCCACATGTTCATCTGCCTATTCTTTCATTTCTATTTTGAATAGCATTGGCACTAGTAGCAATCCTGAGATTACTACCTCTGAGCTCCTAACTTGGCTCCTAACTCCCCAAATTCTGCTTGTAGGACTTCATCCCTTTTTTTTAGCCTAGATCACTGGTGCCAAGATGCACCACAACAACTGGCTGTTCACCCTCCCCTTTCAGAATGTTCTGCAGCCGATCTGAGACATCCCTGGCCCGTGCACTTGAGAGGCAACATACTATCCGGGAGCCTTGTGTTCGACCACAGAACCGCCTATCTACTCCCCTTCCAATTGAATCCCCTATGACTATGGCCCTTCCATTCTTTTCCCTGCCCTGCTGTACAGTAGAGCCACTGTACCATGAACTTGGCTACTGCTGCCTTCCCCTAGTGAGCCATCTCCCCAAAAGTATCCGAAATAGTATACCTGTTTTGGAGGGAGATGACTGCAGGGGACACCTGCACTGCCGTCCTGCTCTTTCTCTGCCTTTTGGTCACCCATTCCCTTTTTCCCCTCAGCAATCCTAATCTGCGGTGTGATCAATTTGCTAAATGTGCTATCCACGACCTCCTCAGCATCGCGTATGCTCCAAAGTGAATCCATCCGCAGCGCCAGAGCCGTCATACGGTCTAACAAGAGCTGCAGCTGGACACACTTCCTGCACATGAAGGAGTCAGGGACATCAGCCGCGTCCCTGAGCTCCCAAATTGAGCAAGAGGAACATAACACGGGTCTGGATCTCCTGCCATCTTTTAATCTTAAGCTTAACTTAGACCAACTATAATATCAAACAACAGATACGTAAAAAAAGAAAAAAAGATTTATTTTTACCAATTACATGATAAAAAAAAGAGAAAAACCTTATCAACACACCAGGTTTTTTTTTTATTAGAGCAGGAGGGCGAGTGGGAGACATTACATGTGTAGTGTCTCGGGTTCAGCTGCTGCCTAAATATATCAGTTCACTCACCTTCCCAGAGCGCAAGTCGACTACTCCCTCTCGGCTCCTCGTTCTCACCATTAAGAGATCTTCTAGCGGTCCCAATCAATAGGAAGAGACTACTTGACAAATAAATGCAACTAAAGTCACCAGGACTTGACACCGGGCATCTCGAAAGGAAGTGACTGCAGAGATAGTGGAAGGATTGGTTGAACTAGAACACACTGGATTCCAGGAGTGTTCCAGCAGATTGAAACATCATGAATATAATACCCTTTTTCAAGAAGGGCCAGAGAAAGAAAGTTGGAAAGTATAGGCCAATTACCCAGCATACATTTATCCATTCTTAAGGAAGAATTGCAGGACATTTAGACAAGGTGAAAATGATCAGAATCAACATGGTTTTGTGAAAGGGAGATCATATTTGACAAATTCATAACTTTGAGAATAGCACGAAGTTGATAACAGGGAACTGATAGAGATGGTGCACTTGGATTCCAGAAGGCATTTGATAAATTGTCTCATGAACATTACTGCATAAGATAGGAGCTGATAATACTAGCATGGATTGAAGGTTGTATCTTCTGGATGTTAACCAGAGTTGGGATTAATGAGTATTTTTCCTGTTGGAAAGATTTACCTCGTGGAGCGCCACAAGGGTCAGTCCTAGAGCCTCAATTATTTACTATCTATATCATTGATTTGGAGGAGGAGATAAAGTATTCAAATTCGAAGATACAAAACTAAGTGGGAGAGCATGTTTTGATAAGGGTATAAGGAATTAGTGTAGAATTAGCTTAGGTTAAGTTATCAAAAAACTTGGCAGATGGAGCGCATGTAATAATGTGTGGGGTCATGGACTTTGGTGGGAAGAATCAAACAGCAGATTATCATTTAAATGTACAGAAAGCCCCGAAACATGTAGCACCAAGGGATCTGGCTGCATGAAACACAAAGTTGGCATGCAGGCCCAGCAAGTGATGAAGAACGCAAATGGAATTTTGGCCTTTATGGTAGGGGGTTGGAGTTTAAAAAGTCTTGCTACAACTGGGATGCTGCTCCTGGATACTGTATATAGTTTTGGACTCTGTATTAAAGAAGGATGTGTTAATATTGGAGGCAGTTCAAAGAAGATTCAATATGTGGATTCCAGGGGTTAAGGAGTTAACTCATTGAGAACACCTAAGCAAGTTTTCACCATGGTTTAGAAGAATGAGGAGTAATCTTATTGAATCACACAACATTCTGATGCACCTTGACAGGATAGATGTTGAGGGGTTCTTTTCACTAGTGGGGGAATCTAGAACTATGTGTCATAAATACAGAAGAAGGGAATGGCCACTTAAAACTGACATGTGAAAGCATTATAGAGAGTAGTAAATGACTGGAATTCTTTAGTCCTGCGAGTTGTGGAGACAAGATCACAGAAGGGGTTCAAAGAGGAGGTGGATAGAGTTTTGAAATATTAAGAATTTATGAGTGCTATGAAGAGCTGGCAAAGATGATGAATTGAGGCCTGGGATCTTGTTGAATAGTAGGGCAGGGTTGAGGAACTGAACGGCTTATCCCTGTCCCCATGTATTATTTCCTAGGAATCAGGGCAGGTAACAAACTGCAGAAAGGTTCCCAAGGGGTGGTGGATGGTTGGTAGGTTTCTAGTCAGTTGGAATAAAGAGACAATAGCAGAAGCATAAGTAGAATTCGTTTGGATCAGAACACAGGAGGTTGAAGAGTTTTGAGGTCAGATAAAATAGGAGGTGATTGAGAAGGGAAAGATTGGGAGGTTAAAAGGAAGCATATTGGTACAATACATTTCACATTCTCAGGATGTCCCACATTACACGTAACAAAATGGATTTAGAGGACAATCCCTTTGAGGCTAATTGCGGCAGATGAGGTCTAAAACAAGGGGAAATAATCTCAAAATTAGAGGTTGGAGGAGCCCTCTTCTGATGCAGTAGTGTTTCCACCTCTGGGCTGGGAGGCCCAGGTTCAAGTCCCACCTGCTCCAAGATTTGTAATAACATCTCTGAAAAGGTTGAATAGAAAAATAGGCTCATGAATTTTTAAAAATTTAGAAACTGGTCATTTTGAAGGAAGAATCTTTTTTCCATAAGTGTATTGCAAGATAGGACTTCTTCCTCTTCCCCATCCACTCATCTCTCTACCCAACCAAAACCTCTTGAGGATCAACGAGAATATCTGAAACGCAAACTACTCAACTTTTGTTTGGTGAAAATAATAAGGATTGTGGAATCAGGGTGGAATTGTTACCAATTAGCCATGTTCGAATTGAATGTTAAAAATAGGCTCAAGAATCTGTTCCCACTCGTGTTCTTATGTCTCATCCAAATGACAGTCCCTCCGGCAGTACTGCACAATGGTCAGTGCAGCTTTTATTCTCAAACCCTGGGGTGCAATCATTTCAAAAGCACTGACTGTCATCCTAATGCTTACAGGTCAGTCTTTAACTGTACGTTACAATGGTGTGTCCATCACTATGTCATATGGCAGAGTTACTCGGAAAAGAGCATCTTTAACTGAGCTTTCCAGGTTATTTTAAAGGCAAGTGACCACTTTCAATTTTGTTAAGCATGGGAAATACAGCACACATATGTCCAAGCGTCTACAGAGAGTAATAGGAGCGATGGATCTCTCCAATCAGACAGCAGAATGAAGAAGTGGATGAGACCTACTGAGAATGACCTTCACTCGAATAATGTCTTGTTGCTTGGCTGCTGCAAAAATATCCTATCTAGCGCATTTTAGAACGTAGCTGCTTGGACTAATGTAAAACTCAAAACAAAGGGTTGGGTAAAGCAGTGAATCATTATTACTGGCTCAGCCAATTTAAAATGGATACAAATTAAACGATTAAACTTGAACTAAGCCAGAAAATACAGGTTTAACATCTAGTGAAGTTGGGGTAACACACAAATTGCCAGCCATCCATTAATGCCTAGCAAGGGTGGATGATGATACTAAAATGGGAGTTCCATAAATGTTTACTCTGCCCCCAACCCAGAAGGAACCATTTCACTGTGACAGACCAAGCAGTGCAGATCATGAGAATCTGACAAAGCTCCAGCTGGAGGCAGACAAGCCAAGAGCCCCCTAGAGATGCCGCCTGGAAACTAATTCCTTGGTTTAAAGCTTGATGCTGTCTTCATACTTGAGCTAAGTGCTTAAATGCTGGTGCAGTGTTAAAGTATTAAAGATAAGCTTGATTAATTACATATAAATCTACTATCCAGATCCATAAATCCCTGGAATGGCTGCATCCTTACAATACTGAGATCAAACACTGCCCCAGGTATGCCATTTGAAACTATTCTCCAACATAAATAAAATTATCCCACTTTATACCTACATTTTCTCTTAGGCTTCTCCTGTTGGATCATGCGGTGCACCATGGTTAAGTTCACTATAACTCACTTTGTATGAAACCATTTGGGATATTGAAGAGATGTTGCCATCTAATATGTAACAGAATTCTTTCTTTGCACCTAACCCATTTAAGCCAGGAAGTGCTCAATTCTGACAGTGCATGCCCAGAGCTGATACTTCAGCCACAATAAACCATTAAAAAAATTCAGTTATTCCAATCCCTACCCCATTTTCAACATGTATTTAACCATGATAAGTCATTAACTCTCCCCTCATCCCCCCAACTCTGTGGAGTAACTGGTCAGTTCCATCGTGATAAACGTTGATAAACACAGCAAAAAAAAACACTTTGCGGGAAGCCAGACTTTAATGGGTATACACCAACTTTATCAAATCTGGTAACATTCACGACAGCATATTATCTATTCGTTTACTGGAAATCAGAATTCTAATATCTGAACATGTTAACAGTGAAATATTATGGATAAATTGGAAAATGATTTTAATACACACACCAGTACAACAAACAATACAATATATTTGGAATGCATTGAGAGAGGACAGAACCTCATTCAGTAGTCTCACAGGGAAAGGGGAAGTCTGCATCAACAACCTAACTAATCTGGAAGCTTTTTTTAATCCTTTGAAAAAAGATTCCATTGTGCTAAGCTCAACTTATGCACTTTTCACCCATATTCCATTTTTGTGGCCTGTCAGTGAGTTTAAAATTGATTTCTCTTTAAAAACCATTCACCAATCCTGTTTATGGGCTTCACAGGCACCTTACCCCAAGCCCACATTCCACTACATCCTCCATGAGGGTTGATTTGAGCCTCAGCTCTCCCCCACAATGCAAGACTCAGAACTAACGAATATCTTTCTTCTTGCGAGTGGCCAACTGAAACTCGTATACTAAAAGCCAGGGAAACAACTTTTAGTGCAGTGCACACGTCATTCAACAGAAGCCATATTTAGGTAGTGATGGAGAGCAGCAGCACCCTGGCATGAGATTATGGGTTAGCATGAAGTGAATTAAATAGTTCTCAAGAAGGGTCACTGGACTCAATGTTAATTCTGTTTTCTCTCCACAGATGCTGCCAGGCCTGCTGAATTTATCCAAGACTTTGTTTTTGTTCGTGAAGTTGAACTATTTCACCACATTAGCTCATTAAGATGCTCATTAACATAAAATGCATGTTATTTGCACAATGCTGATGACTACCAACTTTCGTCGCATCAATGTAAGTGGCTTACTGGGCCGCTTCAGAAGGTAGTCATGAGTCAAGAACAAGCCAGACTGCATTAGGACCCCAATTTTCTTTCTTTATAAATGAAATTAACTAACCATTTGGGGCATTTCTGACAAGACCAGCTTTCTGTTTCTAGACAGTTTGAAGAAATTTTCTGAAAAACTGAATTCTATGCCTCAAACTCATATTTTCTTGATTCTTCAAGCCCTCTAAACTGTTACACTAGTAACATAACCACAATGTTATGCTGGCTACATTCTGTAAAATATTGGTGGCCTGTTGTACAATTGTATTTTAAAGCATTGTGAAACTACTATTGGCTTGTTCAGTATAATTGCTTGGACACCATGCTAAATATTTGTTCGTCCTTTGATTGGAATGTAAGAAATACAAAATGCATTTTCTAAAACCCACCCAATTCTGCTCTTTTCGAAATGTAGAGACCTGATATAGTATAGTTCAAAATCGCTTGATTTCTGTTTCAGTTCATTTCTTCAGAAGAATCTAGACAGAGAGTATCTCAGATTTTCACAGTTGATCCTCATTTCAGTTGAGGGTCTTATATACAATATTAAAAATAAGTCATTGCATGTATTAGATGCTGGGTGAGTCCAGGAGAGCTGTTGACAATTTTGGAACCTCTACTGGTTCCATGGCTAAGACCAATTAACCAACTTGATACGTGAGATTTGAGCTTATGTAGCCACTGAGCTACTTGGAATATTTGTGAAGGATAAACCTTTACTTTCAAAAATAAAGGGATTCCCATTTAAGACAGAGATGAGCGTAAAGTATTTCTTAAAAGGACACTAGTCTGTGGAATTCTCTTTCTCAGAACAGTGGAGGTAAGGCCATTGAGTATAGTTAAGGCTGAATTAGATCGATTCTTGACTGACACAGAAGTCAAAAGAAGATTTCAGATATTATCAAATTACAGAGTAGGCTTGAGTCAATGTGACTACAGTGTTTTTAAGGTTGTTGGTCTCCGACCGGTGCCTGCGTAGTCACCTTTGTGATCGTTTGTATGTATTTTATCGATTACAAAGTAAGGTCGAACCGCCTCGTGGTTCCCCCCGGTAACGGCCTGTAGGGAGCAGCTTTAAACGGAGAGGCAATTTTAAGTTGTTTGGAGGTTGTATTAGTCCGGTTTTATCATTGGTTTTACCATCGATTTTATCTTTGGTTTTACCTTAGTTTTGACCGGTGCTATGCGCCACTGGCAATTTTATTGCTCTCACCCGTTGTTTGAGCAGTACTCGGACCAGGCCGGTGAATACGACCTCAGAAAATATATGAGATGGCTGGTGACCATTCGGTCAATAGTAGAAACCAAATTTGGCAGCGGCAATTATGGCCAATTCCAAAATTTCCGGTTGGGTGGGAGACCGGGAAAATAACCGCCCCGCACGGTTGTTATTGGCGGCACCGTGCACTAAGTGTATGAGCCAAAAACGGACTGGGCAATCCGTCTCGACACAGACGGATGAGACCTTAAGGATTACTCCGGCGAGGCTGTCCTCTGGCAGGCACGAGGAAGTCGTTAACATTGTCCAGAGTAATCAGGACATAATTTGAATAGAAAGACTAGTAGAGAAGGCCCCTCGACAGTCGGGTTCATTTAACAGCCAGATGATTTTTAATTCAAATTTTAATGGGCCTTTTGATTTGAGTCAATATAGAGAATCAGAGAGCAACGAGGAGAGGCATGAAGGTAGGATTATTCACCCGGTAATTAGGGAAACGGATAAATTACAGATAATAATAAAATACCCGATAGAAAATTTTAAATGTAATTATTGTAATAATAGTTACAACACCACAGGGATGTTTAGGAAGTATTTAAAGGTATGTAAGGGGATTAAATCAGTGAGAATTAGATATAGTAAGTGAGAGTGGGAAGGGAATTATCATGTGGTAGCGTGCCACTATCCTAAGTGTACTAAAAATGGTAATAATAATAACAATGAAAAATCATACCAGTGCGAAATACGTCCATTATAATTTATGACAGCCAGAGGATTGGGGCAACATGAGAGGCATGCACATCCTAATGTAAGGAATGAGAAAAGGAAAAGAGGGAAAATAGGGAGTAGGGATAAGTTGGAAAGTGGAGAAAGAAATGAGAGGGGATTATGGTCTAGTGATGAAATTGAAAAGTTGCAACAATTAGAATTAGAATTTAGTGGCTGTAAAAATATTAATAAAGTCATTGCGGAGAAAATAGGAACTAAAACAGCTAAACACATCTCTGATAAAAGGAGGTTACTAAACAAGAAGAGTAAAAATCGCGATAATGACAAGGGTATAGATCAAAAAGTGGTCCTTAATATTAGTGATAATGATGAAATGGAGGATAGTGACCAGGAGGTAGATATGGTAGTAAAGGAAAGAGGAACAGATGAGAAGAGTCATCAGGATAATAATAATAATACCTACAGAAAAGTTAGGTTATAATGGTAGGTCACTAATAGAATTAATTAAAATTATAGATGATGACATGGGGAGGAATAAAGGTACTATTAAGGACCACGACAATATTATGGGTATGATTAGATTAGATTAGATTCCCTACAGTGTGGAAACAGGCCCTTCGGCCCAACAAGTCCACACCGACCTGCCGAAGCGCAACCCACCCAGACCCATTCCCCTACACCTAACACTATGGGCAATTTATCATGGCCAACTCACCTGACATGCACATTTTTGGATTGTGGGAGGAAACCGGAGCACCCGGAGGAAACCCACGCAGACACGGGGAGAATGTGCAAATTCCACACAGTCAGTCCCCTGAGGCGGTTTTTGAATCCGGTTCTCGAATCCGGTTCTCTAGCGCTGTGAGGCAGCAGTGCTAACCACTGTGCTACCGTGCTGCCCTTGTGGACAGCACCAACATTGGCGGCATAGATTAGATTAGATTAGATTACTTACAGTGTGGAAACAGACCCTTCGGCCCAACAAGTCCACACCGACCCGCCGATGGTAACCCACCCAGACCCATTCTCCTACATTTACCCCTTCACCTAACACTAGGTGCAATTTAGTATGGCCAATTCACCTGACCTGCATATTTTTGGATTGTGGGAGGAAACCGGAGCACCCGGAGGAAACCCAAGCAGACACGGGGAGAACGTGCAAACTCCACACAGAGTGTCGCCTGAGGTGGGAATTGAACCCGGGTCTCTGGCGCTGTGAGGCAGCAGTGCTAACCACTGTGGGTTAATGATAATGGGTAAATTAGAAAAGAATAGTGAAGATGATAAGTTTAAGAAAATGAACTATGTTAAACGAGTAGGTTTTAAAAAAAAAGATAGTGGACAAAGAAGAAATAGGAAGAAAAGTAAAGCTAAAGGAAGACATAGTAGAAAGAAGAAAGTGAGGACTGCAGATGCTGGAGATCAGAGCTGAAAATGTGTTGCTGGAAAAGCGCAGCAGGTCAGGCAGCATCCAAGGAATAGGACAATCGACGTTTCGGGCATGAGCCCTTCTTCAGGAATGAAGGACTGTCTGAAGAAGGGCTTATGCCCGAAACGTCGATTCTTCTGCTCCTTGGATGCTGCCTGACCTGCTGCGCTTTTCCAGCAACACATTTTCAGCAGAGTAGAAAGAAAGGCAAATTTAAAGAAATACAGGTTTTATACAAAACTAAGAGGCAATACCTAGCGAGAACCCTAGTGCGAATGCCCCCTTAGTAAGGAAGAGTTAGAGGATTATGACAAAGAGAGAATATCTAACCCTAATGATAAAAATAACTTGAGAGGGTTTGCCAAATATAAAAGTCAAGGTGAGGGATCAGTAGGTGGAATTCTGACTGGTCCTGTAACGGTGGAGGACGTGAATCAAGCCGTAAAGGCGATGGACGTGAAAACCGCTGCAGGACCAGATAGGATAACGCTGAAAGAGATAATTAAGATATTCAATAAAGATAGCACATTATTTCCTAGATTATACACTATTTGGATAAAAACAGGCAAAATCCCAGATCAAATGAAGATAAGTAGGACGGTATTGATTCCTAAAGTGAGTGAGGAAGAAGGATTAAGAGACATTAATAATTGGAGGTCAATTACGATAGGCCCAATGATGCTTAGGTTATTCACAAAAATTATAGAGAATAGATTAAGTAAAGTGATAAATTTAAACAAAAGACAGAAAGGTTTTATGGCTGGTGTAGCAGGATGTGAGGAAAACATTAAAATCCTGGAAAATATTATTAATGGGGCTAAAAAGAATAAAAGAGATTTAGCGGTGGTTTTTGTGAATTTAGCAAAAGCCTTCGATACAGTAGGCCATAAACTAATTATAACTGCTCTTAAAAGACTCCAGCGCCCCTTAATATTTATTAAATTGATTACAAACTTATATGATAATAATTTTACTCAAGTAGAAGGTTTTAATTGTAAAATGGGAAAAATTAAAATTTTAAGAGGTGTCAAGCAAGGTGACGCACTGTCACCAATTCGTTTTAATATAATAATGGACCCCTTGATAAGTACCATCGAAGAGAGGAAGAAAGGAATATTTTTAGGATTAGATAGGGATAGTTATCACTGCGCAACGTTAGTGTTCGCAGATGAGATAGCTCTAATTAGTCAATCGTATGCTGGTATGGTTTATAATCTAAAACTTGTGGGAAACTTTTGTAACAGTACGGGAATGGAGGTTAATATAAATAAAACGAAAGGATTCTACTTTACTTATAAGAATAAGACATTCATATATAACGATAAAGCAAATTGGAAGCTAAATGAAGGGAATATACAGTTTATAGATCCGGGAAACACGGATAAATACCTAGGAGCTAAGATAGACCCGTGGATTGGCATAAGCCAATCAGACTGAGAAAGCCAATTAGACTTATGGATAGGAAATCTAAAAAGATCACCTTTAAAACCTGTGCAAAAATTAGAACTTTTAAAAACATATTTTATTCCGAGGCTGTATTATTATCTAATTTTATCAGAAGTTTCAATTAATTATCTTAATAAACTAGACAACATAATTAAAAGCGCAGTTAAAGAGATTTTACACCTCCCGCAATCCATCACGGATGGAGTGTTATATGCCAAGCCCCGTGATGGTGGCCTTGCATTAAACAGATTGTCAACCTTCATCCCAATTTCGATTTTGAGGAAGTATGGAACGTTACGTAAATCCGAGGACAAAATTTTGCATGCCTCGTTTCGGTTCGAGGGTGAGAGTGTGGCTGTGAAAATGTATAAATTTAGTAAATTAAAAGTGCTGGAAAAGATCTGGAACCCGAATATAAATCGGCAATTGGGTGAAGATGGTATTGTCGTGGAAGATAGTGAGGAGGAGATGGAAGACTTTAGCAGTACAAACTATGCAAATTGGAGATCCGTTGAATTACAGAGATGGATGGCCCTCCCTTGTCAAGGGGCCGGTGTCCATTATAAAAAAAACGATAATATATCGAACAATTGGTTGACGAAATTGCGATTTATGAAGACGTCCAAAGTTATTAATTCGATCTTGTTAAGAACAAATTTATTTTCAACATGGGCGTCATTGTCGTACGGAAGACCGTTCAATATCAAGAATTGCAAGAGGTGTAATGATACTTCGGAGACGTTTGCGCATATTTCTGGATGGTGCCTATATGTCAAAAACATGAGAATTAAAAGACATAATAAGATAGTAGAGGAATTAGTCAAGTTTGATAGGAAGAATGGGTGGATAATATATATAGCACCACGAATCAAAGATGATACCGGAAAACTTTAGATACCGGATTTAATTTTCAAGAAAGAACATCAGATTGTCGTGGTGGACGTTACTATTAGAACGGACCTACAGATTAACTCTCTTGAGTCGGCTTGGGAAGAAATGAAAAGCAAATATAAACATCTAGAAAAAGAGATAATGGACCTCACCGGAGGAGGAAATATATCTTTTTACAGTTTTGTGTTAGGAGCCAGAGGGAAGTGGTTCGAAAAGAATACTGAATTAATGAAAGACCTCGGTATCGTGAAATTTAAATCTTTCGCCCAGAATATCACAAACCTTGTTTTATCTTTGACTCTCGAGTTGCTACTGATTTTTATGGATTCTTAATATTCTCTATTGACAAAATTTAATAACTTTTTAGTGTTAAATTTTAAATATTTTAATAATGTTAATTAGTAATTTTAAATAGGTTTGATTTTAACTAGTATTTTAAATTTAACATAGTTTAATAATAAATTGTAGTATTTTAAGTCACATAGTAATGGTGATGGGTAATAGTGGTGATAAATAATTAAAGTACACGCTACACACAACAGGTAGTGAGCGGTAACATAGTCTAATGGTTGAAAAACCCAGCTCATCCTGCGCTTCGCTGAAATTCTGATTCACGTTGTTTTATACCGTCCTCTTAAGATCATCTGGCCGTGGTTTTGCTAGATAGGGGCATTCATTCGTCGACGAGCGACGTTAAAATCTTGAAAAGGACTTGATCCATCCTACCTCTGTTTCTAATTTGTACATCCGCACAAAGGAAATGGCTGAGGTGGTGTGTTTTTTTCCCCTGTCGGAACTGTCTGGCTTCTTTTTGTTCCTTTTGTCTGTGTGGGGCATGGTGCAATGGACTAACAGCTCACTGCTTTTTTCAAGCTTTCAACTTTAACTTGTGATCTCTCCAGAACTGCTTGATCGGCCGAATCCAACTCATCTACGTAACAAACTAGGCCTAAAACTGAAGATTACCAACTAGGAATTATTGAACACTTCAGACCACTCTGGGGAAACAGCATACATCTGTTAAATTGCCATATATGTATTAACGCTGATCAACACGCAGAAGTTACATTTTTGATTATATATCAGCACAGCACTCCTGAACAAATCCACAAACCCATTTAATTCAAGGTAACAAAACAAGGTTGAAGACAGGTAGGATGTGCATTCTCACACAGACAATGTTACATGATACCAATGGTTGTGTCTAAACATTCATGAAAGTTAGGGCAGTAAGTATTTAGTTTTGTTCATTTGGTACATAGAGTTGTACAGCATAGAAAGAGATGATGGGGAGGATTAAACAGAAGAGAAAACCGTTAGAGTTACACAGGAAGATACTTACCTTGTTGCTGACATTAACTTCTCCTGACTTTCCACTACAAAAGTCTACCTCTTTGGAGATCAGGAGAAGACTTCTGAAGCACTCTACATGGTGAAGTACACCAGCATTAAAACAGAGGTAAGCTCTGGAAACAAAGTGATACCGTGACTGTTCAGTCTAAATTTCTAAAATAACAAGGACACACTATAAAACTAAAACAGAAAATTGTTTGAAGAAACCACCATTGTGAAACATTTTGAAAAAAATAAGTCAAGTGCTGTAAAAGATAAACCTGCTGTGACGTTTTCCATTATGTGCTTTTCTGATTATTGAATACAGTGCATGTTGAAGGTAAGGTTCCAATTCAACACATGCTGCTGGTGATCAGAGATTACAATCACCCTGGGGGTTTCAAACTTGACTGTGTGAAATAGCTCATTCTTAGCAACAAACATTACGGATATACAAAAGCCTGTTAGCACCCAGTTATTAGGGATTAAGGTGCCATGAAACTACCTTAGCCTGAAAACAGTATATACATTCACTGAGGCTGAATCAAAAGAAATTCTATAAAATCTGATTTTCATTCTGGACTGTCAAAGCCCAGGCAATCACTTGGGACAGACACATGCCAAGCTACTTATCATTGACAACATAGCTGAAAACTAATCCGGTTGATACAGATGCAACAATCAGCTACAGTGACACACTTAAACACAAGATATGAACATGCAGAGTATTGTCTCTGAAAATAAATGTCAATTATGGCAGAGAGTGGCAATAATATGGGTCAGTGAATGCATCATCAACGAAATACAGCGAATAGCATTTCAGTGAAACATTGCCCTCTGCTTTACCACACCACTGTTATTATGTTGACAAACAGTTTATTGAGAACGTGATGGAGTTTAAAAAAAAAAACTGCAATGAGAGCAAATCATTTACAAAAATTGGAAACCTTGTATGAGGACAGTGTAGAATACCACATAATGCAGGATACCATTTACAACTGTAACTGCAAATAAACCTCTTAGAATTGGAGAACTTTTGAGGGTGTTCCCAAAGTAGGAAATTCCACAAGTTTCAGCAGTAATACAATATTCCCACCAAAAAAAACCTTTGAAAGGTCAGCAGTTTCAGCGAGAAATACCAGCCTCAAAGACAGTAGAATGTCCAATAAAAAATGAGCATGGGAGGCTGCCATTGGTAATTCGAGCTTCTCTATAGGAGCACCGACATGAAGCAGTTGAAAAACTTGCAAAGATTCTGCAGCGGAATTGAATGGACATCTGAAAGGACAGTCTGTAGAGATGCAAATAAGTGCAACTCTAACAACTGAAAAAAAAATCTTCAGCAGGGAAAGAACTTCAAGAGTTTACTTCAGGTCTCTGTATTTGCCCCTTAACATAACCCCTCCTCTAGTTAAGACGCCCCCTCAACATTTAATTTGTCCTACAGGGAACTATATGCTCGCCTGAATTTGATAGCCTAATTAATTGTATGTAGCGTTTAAAGCAATCATTAAAACAGAAAAAACTTGGCACACAACAAACATATCAGATGGAATAACATCGCCTTGAAATAGTGGTCTCAACAGTGGTTTTTGTTTAGGAAGAAAGTGAACAGAATACAAATGTCTGGCACCAAAAACAGACTGGTTGACAACTTTGATTAAACATATACAATTGTAAATTTCACCATTTAATCAGTACATTTCCATAAAAAAAAGTATATTTTGTTTACGATCCATTTCACATATGCACAGACCGTGGTACTTGCTGAATGGAGTGTAATAAGACATTTACTTCCATTATGTTGGGGGAGCTTGCTCCGATCTTCAGTTTTTAAGGAGTGTGTCATAGACTTGGTAGACGTAATGTGAAACCTCCGGTGCTCTGCACTTCAGAGACAGCTGGGGTGGGAAGTGGGGAAGAGGAAGGAAACAAAAATAATTCTTTAGTTTCAACAGCAATACCATACAGTGGGTACTGTTCAGACATGTCACAAAACTCCTTAGCAGGCATTGCGATACTAGAGAAATAAGAATGCAGGAAGCTGGAACCCAGAAATACATTACTAAGGAGAGTGTGAAATATTCACAGGAGGCTGGTCAGAACCTGCGAGAAAAAGATTAGTGTGATACTTTTCATTTGCAACCATTTCAGCTCATTGGAAACTGACTAGCCAAGAATGATTTTCGAGCAGATTACAACAGCAATATCCAAGTAGGCATTTTGGACTCAAACTGCTGTTTCCATCTCAACAGCCACTGCCAGAACTACTGAGATTTTAACAGTACTTTATTTTAATTCAGATTTGCAGCGGAGACAGTATTTTATTATTAATACAACAACAAATGACACCTTTAATGTAGGGAAATGTTGCAAGGTGCTTTGCAGCAGCATTGAAACCATCTGCCACAGAGTCGGTAGGGAGATGGAGGGCAGGTGACCAAAAGCTCAGACAAAGTGACGAAAGAAGCAGCGAGGTTTCAGAACTCAGGGCTGTAGCAATTGAAGCTACTTCCACCAATGGTGTATTGATAAAATCGGAGAACGCAAAAGGGATTGGGAATTGGAGAAGTGCAGTGATTGAAGACTTGTATGCTTGGAGGAGGTTACAGAGATGGGGAAGGTTGACAGAAGTTAAGAGAAATTTAAAAATTGAAGTATTGCTGAACTCAAGAGTCAATGATGGAGCCATTGGCAAACACCACGTGTTGGGAGTTCAGATAAAAACAGCAGAGTTTGTATGATCTAATGATTTTATTAGCCCAAATGACTATATAAGACATAGGAACAGAAGTAGGCCATGTGGTCCAGCAGTCCATTCAGAGATCATGGTTTATCTGATAATCTCAACTCCACTTACTTGCCTCACCTCCATAACCCTTAATTCCTTCATTGATTACAAAATCTATCTATCTCAACCTTCAAAATTCTCAAAAATCTACTCTCTGCAGCTGTTCTACAGAAATTCTACAAACTCACTACCCTCAGAGAAGAAATTCCTCCTCATCTGAGATTCCCTCTCTGGTTCTGGACTCTCCCACAGGGGAAACAACCTTTCAACATCTAATCCATCAAATCCCCTCAGAACCTTGTGTTATTCAAGAAGGTCACCTCTCATTCTTCCAAATTTCAGAAAGTAGAGGCCCAGTCGACTCAACCTCCTCGTAACAAAATCCCTTCATTCTTGGGATCCACCTATTAAGCCTTTTCTGGACTACCTCCAATGCCTCTATATTTTCCCTTAGTTACAGGGACCAAACCTGTACACAGTAATTTAGGTGTGGCCAAACTAGTGCTTCTATAGTTTGTCCTTATTTGTCTTTGAAATGAAGGCCGACATTCCAATTGTGTTCCTTACTACTTCCTGAACGTATCTGCTAACTTTTTGTGATTTATGCATGAGGTCTTCCAAATCCTTCTGTGCATGAGCTTCCTGCAGTCATTCTCAATTTAAGTAATAGTCAGCTCCTCTATTCCTCCTGCAAAAGTACACAACCTCACATTATATTCCACCTGCCAATTCCAGCCTACTCACTTAACCTATGTCTATCTCTCTATAGATTCTTTGTGTCATCTTCACCATTTGCCTTCCCAATTATTTTTGTGCTAACTGCAAACATGGCAATAGTTCCACTTCCCTCACCCAAGTCATTAATATACATCGAAAATAATTACGCCTCCTGCACTGATCCCTGAGGCACCCCAGTATTTACGGGTTGCCATCCTGAAAATACTCATATCCCAACACTCTGACTTCTGTTCATTAGCCAGTACCCAATCCACGCTAATGTACTCCATCCAGCACAATGGCTCTTATCTTAAATAGTTTTATGTAGTTTCTGATCAAAAGCCTTTTGGAACTCCAAAGGGCAAAATTACATATAAAATGTATTACATATTATGGTAGTAAATTTGTCATGATTTCCCCTTCATGACGCCACAGTCTTAACTGTGTTTTTTAAATGCTCTGTTATTACACACAATATAATAGATTCTAACTCTTTCCAAATGACAAATGTTAAGTTAACTGACCTACAAGTACTTTTTTTTGTCTCCTTTCCTTTTTGATTAAGAGTGTTACTTTGGCAGTTTTTTCAATCCGCTGGGACTTTTCCAGAATCTAAAGAGCCTTGGCAGATTACTACCAGCACATCCACTATCTCCTTTAAAATCTTAGCTTGCATTTCAACAGGTCCAGAGCACTTATTGGCCTTTTGCCTCAATAGTTTCCCTAGTACTTTTTTCTCCAGTGGTGGTTACTGGAATTTATTTCCTCTCTTCTTTTTGCCACTTGATTGGTCAGCGTTTTGGAATGCCATTAGTGTCTTCTACCATGCAGACTGATGCAAAATATTTATTCAACTCCCCATGCTACTTCCCCAGCCTCATGCTCCAAGGGGACTTTATTTTTTAAACAAGGATGCAAACTATCAATTGGACCAGGATAATACCAGGATCTATCCTACATATTCCAAAGGCACAGATGAGGTTTTGGCAGTGGAGCAATATCTATCACAAGCAATGATAAAAATGTGAAAGCAAGTAATCCTGATGAAGGATATGATACGAACTGGAAGCTCAGTTTTGTCAAATACAGTGCTAAACATTGGCAACAACATATACTCTAGCAATTGTCATAAACTCATCAGCACTTGTGTCCAGTTCTTAAAATACAGGCTGTATAGAACGTTTCCTCTCAAACTGAAATGGGAAAGCATGAACAGGTGCCTAGCATAACAGCAAGAAAGCTGCAATTATTAATGCACCATGTAA
Source organism: Chiloscyllium plagiosum (assembly GCF_037043375.1). NCBI lineage: Eukaryota > Metazoa > Chordata > Chondrichthyes > Orectolobiformes > Hemiscylliidae > Chiloscyllium > Chiloscyllium plagiosum. The sequence continues at coordinate 50,736,522 of NW_028270169.1, forward strand.
AATGCAGCTATAGACTTTCAAAACGCTGAACCTTATCCATAAGTCATTTTCTTTATTCCCATCCCCTGAAGAATCTCTCTCATTCCTGAGATCTTGTTCAGCAGATGCAAGAAATCTTCCAGTTCAGAAGCTCCAGCTCTCTTTAAACATGCTCTGGCTCTGCAGCTTCTGAGGTGCCCCTGGTTAAATCATCTCTTCAGGTGGTTCTCAGACTCTGCAAGTCGTAATACCAAAAGCTCAGGATGTTCCTTGCTGCCAACAGAGAGCCTTCAGGTCAATGCAGCAGGAAGGGATTTTGATGAGCACAGAGAATTGCTGAGCTTTTGCAGGATGAGGCTCCTCACATCAGGTAGATTCCTTTAGCTCTGTAATTACTTCCAGCAACACACAAGCTTGTAAATTTTAGCATGTGACTGTAAGATGACTGCCCATTTACTGTAAGTGAAATGTGTCAGTGCAATTTCAAAGCTTGCTACATTCTTAAATAGTATGATCTGAACTTTTCGAATACAAAACATCTAATATATAGCAGATTCAACTCACTTTATATCTGAGCAATTACATCCATCCACCTTACACTCAACCTATAGAAGGGAAATTGTGAACAATGGGGTACAACATAATAGTTAACGAGTGGAATGGAGCAAACTGTATTTGATTTTAAATTGCTCTTTTTAAATTTCATGGAAATTAACCATTGCCCTCCAAATAGGTTCAGTTTTTTGAGGGGTTTGATGGGCAACCAGAACTCAGATATCAGAATTTATACAAAAATCCAGGATTGGGTAAAATGCTACATGGAATGTACACACAGGATGCTACAGTCCCCTCAACCTGGTTCAAGGGAATTGGGTTCATCTCTCATCTCGGTGGATGCAGTGTCACACTTTTCTTTTTGTTGATCGGGTGACTGACAGCCTTAGAAAGAACTAAGCATACTCAGCAGTCCCCAAACTGAGGAATTCACAGGAAGACTATGTTTGTTTCATAGAATTCTTAAAAAATCTAACTTGCCCAGCTACAACTAAAATCACAATACTGTGAATGCTGGACATCTGAGATAAAACCAGAAAATATTGGAAACACAGGCAACATCTGTGCAAGGAGGTTTAGCTAATGCTTCAGATTGATGGAGGTGGAAGATGTATCAAGTGTCATGAGATCATGGAGGTAGGGAAAGATAGAGACTGCACAGTGTTTTTTGACAGAGAGCTTCCTGTTGCTTAGCTGTCAGGGCCTTCGATAGCGTTTGATGCAAAAGTGGAGATGTTGCTTCTGTACCACGACATACAGAACACTTATCAGTTAATAACTCTTGGATGATGAAACCTTGACTCTGCATTCTATAGCCTAATTTGAAAAATTAATCCATTGATCATATATTACTTCAGAGTACCCAGAGAATGATAGAAAGCTAAATTACTGCAAGTGTTTAGGAAGGTTAGTTATAATCTTAGCAATGACATATTAAGGTTTACACTACTTTCTTTTTCTGCTGTTGTCAGTGTGAACCACTCCTGATAAAAAGATATTGTGTAGTTAGATACAAACCATAACACCTTATGTACTGTCTCTGCAGGTGCGATATTTCTTCATTTCGCAGTGACATCCATGTGGTGTCAGAATGAAAATGCAATTTTATTTTCTGCAACGTGTCTAGTTTATTTCACATTTGCATATGCCATCGTAAATTCTCTCCTAAATCAAACCAGGCCCAATCACTGATTGTGTGGTGATGAAACACAATCTATTGAGACTTTACTACATCAAGACTACATACTGAATTTTTAACACCATAAGTGGAGTGCAGCATGACAATCTCTTTTTATACACACCACTCATAACTGCTTCATGTTCAATGCGCTTATTTATGTCTCTGGTTCTGGTATTTTACACTATGTGCTGTATTTGTATACTAAACAACTTTCATGATTAGCCCTTCTTGTAAACCAGAAAGGTGTGTACTTTGATGGTGAAAGGGCTTGTTCTTTCTATAAGCAATTCTCATCCTTCTGTGCTTCAGTTTTCAATCATTATACATCAAATCCAACATACATTGATGTGAACTGACAAGATAGAAAAAGATCTTTCAGTTCACCATTTTGTGCAAGCTCTTGGACACAGGAAATTCAAAATCACCACTGTTTTAATCTCTTATGCACAAATATTCATCCCATCTTCACACAAAATAGAATGGCCTACCTCAATCACTCCCTGTGACAAAGCAGTCCTTGTTCTAGTAACCATCTGTGCTAATTCCAAAACAAAATTCCCTTCTCATTAAATACTAAATAACAGAAGTAGTCATTCCTTAGCTTCCAAAATTCCTTATAATTTACCAAATTCTCCTCTTAGTTTTTACTGGTTGAACCAATTCCAGTACTTCATGTTTTTCCTTAAAATTATATTTTCTCTTCATGGCATCAGCATCTTGAAATTTTATTGTAAGCCACCGAGGACTTTAATGTCTTTTCCAAAAATGAATATATAATATTACACAATATTCTGTGAGACAGCAGTTGATTGCACAACTTGTACTCTGTGACCACTTATAAACCTTAACCTTCTACCAAACATATTGCTCAGTGGTTTGATGCACTGGTGTTTGCGTTTTCAGGGATTTATGGAATAGTAAATAATCTCCAAGCTAAAATAACTTAATCCCAACAAAACTCTCTGATGATACGTTGGCTAGGTTGCAAAGAGTGACTAGAGAAAAAAAAAGACAGACATTGGTTTCCATCAGGACAGGATTATCGAGTGCAGCTGAGGTTCTACAGAACTCTAAGTACAAGGTATTTAAACAGTGCAACTTGCTTACTCAGGCAACTACAGGCTCACCAGCCAAACATAACGTAAAATAATGAAACCTATTCCAAAAGAATAGACACATTCTGCCTCCCTGACGAAGGTCCTTGATGAGACTGAGGACAATTAGTAAACTAAGAATTGGAACTTTCAAAATTTCAAAAATCTTTTGGCAACGTTCTACAACACAGTCTCTTGACACAACATAATTCAAAATGACCATAGCACCATGGTACAGAGAGGCATTCAAGAGGGGGGAGAAAAGAGAAACGTCATTCTAATCGGGGATAGTACAGTCAGGGGAATAGATACTGTTCTCGGGCCAGGATCAAGAGTCCCGATGGTTGTGTTGCCTTCCTAGTGCCCCGGTTCAGGATATCTCACCTGGGCTTCAGAGGAACTTGGTTTGGGAGGGGCAAAGTCCAGTCATTGTGGTCCACATAGGTACCAACGATATCAGTAGGAGGAGGAAAGAGGTGCTACTGAGGGAAGATGAGTAGCCAGGGGCTTAATTAAAGCAAAACCAAAAATGGTAATATTCTCCAGATGACTACCTGAGTCACAGGGTAAATGCGTGGCTCAAAGATCGGTGTGGGACATATAGGTTTGAATTCATGCAACATTAGTGCCAGTACTAGGGAAGGAGGGAGCTGTTCCAATGAGAAAGACTCCACCTGAATCATGCTGGGACCAGAGACCTGGCAAATCACATAACTAGGACTGTGGATAGGGGTGTGGTGCGTGCATGCGTGTGTTACCATGATATCAAAGGGATGGAACAGCATATGTGAATGTCATATTGACTAAGGAACATAAAAATGTAGGGCAATTTGATAATAGAACAAACGTAAAGGCTTCATATCTTAATGCAAGAAGAGTTCAGAATAAGGTAGATGAACCAGTGGCACAAATTTAGGTTAATGGATATGGCCTTGTAGCCATTACGGAACCATTCAAAACAGGGAACTTAACATTCGGGAACGTGCGATCATTTGGAAAGACATGAGGGATGGAAAGGCAGTGGGGTAGCATTGTTAATAAGAGATGAAATGAAAATAGTTGTCAGAGATGATCTAGGCTTAGATGATGTGGAGTCCATTTGGTAAAAAAAAACAAGGGAAAGACGACATTGGTAAGAATAGTATACACACCTCCAAACAGTGGATACTCTGTAGGAAAGGTCACAAATCAACAAATAGTAGGAGCATATAAAAAGAATTATGGGTGACTATAAATTTTCATGTTGATTAGGTTAATTACATTGGAAAGGGTAGCTATGACAACGAATTCACAACGAGTATATTAGAAATAGTTTCCTCGAGCAATATGTTACAGAACCAACCAGGGAGCAGGCTCCATTGGATCTGGTAATGGGTAATGAGGCAAGTTTAATAAATTACTTCAGAACAAAATATTCAGTTTGAGAGCAAGAAACCTGGGTTGAAAACAAATGTGTAAATAAAGGGAAGTACAATGAATGAGGATAGTTAGCTAAAGTAAACTGGGTGGTTAGATTAGCAGGAATGACAATGAGCAACAGTGGGAGACATTTAAGGAGGAAATTCTTGACTCTCAGCAAAATATATTCCAGAAAGAAGAAAGATTCTGAGAGAGGGATGAACCAACAATAGCTAACCAAGGAAGTTAAGGAGGATATTAAATTGAAAGAAAAAAGGAGGACTATGAGGGCAAGCTAGCAAGGAATAAAAAAAACTGACAAGAGCTTTTTTAAATATATCAAAAAAGAGAGGGGTCAAAGTGAACATAGGCCCATCGGAAAATGAATCTGGGGAGATAATTTTGGGGAGCAAGGAAATGGCAGAGGAGTTAAACAGATATTTGGCACCAGTTTTTACAGTGGAAGATATTTAGAACATCTCATTAATTCTAAAGAATACAGGGAGAAATTAAGTGCCTTCCCCATTGCCGCAGAAGTAGTATTAGACAAACTAACGGGGCTAAAAGCAGATACGTCCTCTGGCACTGATTCTCGCATCTGAAAAGCCTAAATGAGGTTGCCACAGAAGTAGGTTCTGGATCAGTGGTGCTGGAAGAGCACAGCAATTCAGGCAGCATCCGAGGACAGGCAAAATCGACGTTTCGGGCAAAAGCCCTTCATCCAGAAGTAGTGGATTCATTAGTAGTAATTCACCAAAGAACGATTGAATTCTGTAGAAATATCAGTAGGTTGGAAAATTGCCAATATAACTCCCCTATTCAAAAAGTGAGGGAGACAATAAACAGCTAACTACAGGCTGGTTAGACTAACATTTATTGTTGGAAAAGTATTAGAATCCATTATTGAGGAAGTACTAGCAGAACATTTAGAAAATCATAATCTAATGAAGCAGAGTCAGCATAGTTTCATGAAAGGGAAGTCGTGTCTAACTAACTTATTAGAGATTTTCGAGGATGTCTTAACCAGAATGGATAGAGGGAAGCCTGTAGATACGTTGTATTTGGACTTCTCGCATGCATTTGACAAGGTACTTCACAAAAGGTTAAGTCATAAGATAACAGCCCAGGGTATTAGCTGTAGTATGTTGGCATGGATGGAGAATTGGCTCATGGGCAGGAAACAGCAGTGGGATAAGGTGTGCTTTTTCAGGTTGGATATCTGTAACCAGTGGGGTTCCACAGGTTTTGGTGGTGGGACCACAACTGTCGACAATATATATTAATGACCTGGAGGAAGAAAGCAAATATATTGCAGCCAAGTTTGCAGACAGCACAAAAACAGCAGAAAGACTGGTTACAAGAGGGCTACATACAATTTGCAGAAATACATTGATATGTTAAGTAAGCAGACAAAAAGTTGGCAAATGGAATAGGATGTGGAAAAATGTGAAGTTGTTTATTTTGGAAGGGAGAACAAAAGAACAGTGTATTCTTTCAATAGAGAAGAAAACAACAGAAAGCTGCAACACAAAGGGACTTGGAGCTATTTGTGCACGCAATACAGAGAGCTAGCATACAGGCACAGGCTCTTATTTCAAGGAGGTTAGAGTATAAGTATCTTGCAAGCGTGTTGATGAGACCATATCTGGAGAACTGTAAGCGGTAATAGTCCCCATTTTTAAGACTAGAGACAATTCAGAGAAGGTTCACTAGGATCATCCCTGTATGGAAGATTATTTTATGAGCAAAAGGTTAAACAGATTGGAGTTGAGAAGAATGAGAGGTGATTCCATTGAAACCCATAGGATTGTGAAGGGGCTTGACAAGGTAAATGCTGAGAGGATGTTTCCCATCATGGGTGAGTCCAGGACTAGAAAGCATAGTCTCAGAATAAAGGGGCACCAGAATAAGACTGAGGTGAGGAAGGATTTCATCTCTCAGAGGGTTGAATGCCTTTGGAACTCTTTGCCACAGAGACCTGTGGGGGCAGAGTGCTTGTGTATTTTTGAGGCTGAGATAGATAGATTTCTGATCAGTGGACGAATCAAGGGTTATAGGGAAAGGGCTAGAAAGTGGACATGAGGAGTGTCAGATCAGCTCTGATCTTATTGAATGGCAGAGGGGCCGAACAGCTTGCTCCTGTTCCTACCTCAAAAGAAATCTAAAAAATGACACTGTGCAAAATGATGGATTAACAAACACACAGCGTTTGAGAGGTGTAATATCAGACCAGTGGAAATTCTGGATTACTGAGAATATTTCTTACATGAAAAGTTACTTGCTTCCAAAATCAAATGTAAACTCAATAACCTTGTAGACACTAAAATAAGAAAACAGCATTAGCAGAATGTGTAGCTGAAGTTGTACATATAGAGTTATATTTGTTAAATAGATGAATGAATAAATGGAAAATTAAATTTAACAATAGAAAATGAAAAGCAAAGAATACTGAATGAAAAATTATGTGGCATTAACGATGATGAATAAAAAGACATGAAGTAATACAGGATGGGAAACCTTATGGTCAAGAGGTAGCTTGCTCAAAGGGTAAAAACTATTAAATGATACCAATTAGGGAAATGGGAACAACAGTTTTTGAAGCAGGCAGGCAACTAGAACTAGTGTACACAGAATTAAATTTATGAAAAGCCAATTTAAAACAGATAATCAAAGTTAGCGAGATACTCTGAATAATTTATGAAGCAAGAGTACTAAAGGCAAATTATTAAGCATACTCAATATGCAGATTTTCTCATCCTTGTGTTTTCTCAAGTGCGAACACACAGTACGTTAATGATTAATGGAATTCCTGATTTTTTTTTTATTTCTCAGGATTGGGAGTATGATGGAGCTGTGACTTTACAGGTAGATTATATCACTTGTATAGAAGTTGAATTGTTGGAGTTTTATTTTGATAATGTGTAAGTAGTAGGAAATACTGCCAGTCTTAGTAGCTCTACAATGTTGAAACTGAAAACACCAACATGACTAAAACAATCAGGAACAAAAATGTTTTCAATCACTATTAAAGTTAACAAAGTGTTTGCATTGCCTCAGAATACTAGCATTAGGAAAAATTCAAATCGCAGCCTAGTGGAATGTAGGCTATGAATTTGATGCCAATATCATATGAAAAATTAACTACTCTCCTGGGCTACAAACTTGATTTTGAGTTGAGGTAGCAGTAAAAGGTTACATAAAACCAGAATCAGAATTATTTACAAGACAATAAAAAATACAGATGAAGATTGAGACAAAGTTGAGGTAACTTAGATGACAGATTTTAAAAGGTCTTCAGCAACGGGTATATGTCTTGACTTTCAAATTCTCATCCTCTTCTTCAAAAGCCTTCATGATTTTGCTAGTCCCTATCTCTGCAATCTCCTCCAATCCTACAAGATACCAAAAATCTCTGTGTTGCTCTTCTCCTTCAGCTGACTGGGCTCGAGGTTCCAAAACTTATTCATTACATCTTTCTTTTTTCTGACCGCTTGATTTTTTTTTTTAACAATATCCCCAAAATTCTTTTAACATCTCTTTAGTAACAACACTGCACATTTACTTTCTCCCTCCTCAGTATCCAAAAGCCTAAACACACCTTCCAGGTGAAGCAGTGCTTTACTTGCACTTCACTCCATCAAGTCTACTGCATTCGCTGCTCACAGTGTGGTCACTTCTATGTTAAGGAAACAAAGTGTAGACTGAGTGACTGCTTCGCAGAACACCTACGCTCTGTTTGCAAAGAAGACCCTGAGCTTCCAGTTGCCTGCTACTTCAACACTCCACCTTGTTCCCTGGCCAACCTTTCTGTCAGAGGCTTGCTGCAGTGCTCCAGTGCAGCTCAGCCCAAGCTGGAATTTATAAATTCTGTGTGTTAGGATTGAACCCTCCACTACCACCTGAAGAAGGAGCGTCGCTCCGAAAGCTGGCGTGCTTCCAATTAAACCTGTTGGACTATAACCTGGAGTTGTGTGATTTTCAACTCTGATTAAACTGAATGGTGAAACAGGCTCAAAGGGGCACAATGGCCTCCTTCAGTTTCTAGGATAAAGGCAGTATACAAATGAAAATTGCTGTTAGCTGGATAAAGATAACTAGAGTTTTGTTACTTAACAATTCACAACCCCTGCAATTGTTTTGGTTGCTATACTTTTACTCCTGTGGAATGATAATGAACCAGATTTGCTGTGAAAATGCAGTGAGGCTATCTGTGCTCAACTTTATTTATATGCAAATTAGATAACCACTATGACAACCTCACATGTGCAATTAAACGTGGAAATCTGGATGCTGCTGTCTGAGATGCAATGTTGTATTGTACGCTTTCCAAAAATGGCATCATTCCATCTGATTGACCATTTAACGACCACGGAATAGTTTAAAGTTGCAGTATTTAAACCACAGAAAAAGATTAAATGCATTGGAAAGGCTCAGGGCTCATTTATTCCAGTTTGTGCACACATTTTGAAGTGTTGTAGGTCTCATTTACTACTAAAAAAAAACTTGCTGCTGCAGAAAATTAACTTTCTTTTTAAAAGTATGGAGACTCATTCCGACAGCCTTTAATAGTTGATAGAGATTTTAAAATTAAAACCCACTTAATGACCTTTCAATCTCTCATTTTGTGTTCTGGATTTGACTTAATACTGAATTGGGGCCGCATCATGAGTCTGTGGTTAGCACAGCTGCCGGGTAGAATTCCAGCCTTGGGTTTGTGTGGAATTTGCACATTCTCCCAGTTTCTACTTGGGTTTCCTATAGATGCTTTGGTTTCCTCCCACAGTCCAAAGATGTGCAGGTTAGGCTGACTGGCTATACTAAATTGCCCATAATGTGCAGGCTAGGTGGATTAGCTAGGGGAAATCCAGGGTTACAGGGATAGGATGGGGGTGGGGGGGGTTGCAGGAGAGTGGGTGTAGGGGAATGCTCTTTGGAGGGTCAGTGTGGATTCGATGGGCTGAATGGCCTGCTTCCATGTTGTAGTGATTCTATTACTCAATATTCCTAGTTGCATCCGCTTGTTCAAAGTCTGTACTGCTTGTTAACAATCCTCCAAAATGACTGCTTGAGATGATGACTTGCTTACTCTGACAGCTTCCAGGTGTTCTGTCGAGTGTGAAGGAATTTTGGGCCTTTGAATTATAACAATGTTCTCACACCAGAGAAGTCTATGGGCAAGGGCAAGTGTCAAACCCTCATCCAGTCACCCCTCAGTTAAAAATCCTGGTCCAATGTAATTTACAAGTACATTAAAATGATTATCTTCATGCTATTGGTCAGGGTTAGTCTACTTTCCCCTCATTTTGAAATATCAAATATTAAAGGAATAATTCTATCGTATGGGAGAGAGGTTGGACAGCGTCATTTCTACACAAACACTGGGTCTTTATGGTCACAAAGTGGCCCTGGATAGCTTTTTTCTATGAAGAGCTTTTTCCTACAATACTTCATTGACATTTTACTAAACTGATTTTTAAATCTCAAGTACTCGAACCGAGTATGAAATCGTATGAGTTGCCATGGAAACCAGCATCCTCTGGTTAGGCAACTACATTAGAGGCAACTTCTCTGCTTTGTTCTTTGAAAATGTTACTCACAAACAGGCACAAATGTTGCAATGATTTCTAAACAGTCAAACCAGGCTCAGAAAACATGAAAAATACATTTAAATATTTTCTGTTTAAAAGAAATAAGCCAAATTTCAAGACTGATTCCAGTTCACGTTATGATCTAGTGGGCAAAGACTGCCATGGCAATGAATTGTAGTTGGTGGGCTGAAGTGGGCCTTTGCTTCCCAAGCTTTGTAAGCTGGTGAATCAGCTGTGCTCTTACTCTAAATCCTTATCCAACAGCCTGTGCGGGCAGGGCTTCTGTGAGAACTGATTGGAGCTTGGCTCTATTGTCCTTCATGGTAGGATGACCAGCTGGCAGCCACTGTCCAAACTTTTACAGGGAATAGTTACCATCCAAAACATAATATAAGGCCCACAGTGCTGATGGGAACATCCTATGCCATGATGAATGTGCCAACGGCAGAACAGAAGCAAAGAAAATAATGCTGGCAATCAAAGCAATTACATCATTTTAACACCTTCAAAGAGAAGAGAAATTTCATAATGCACAGAGAGATGTTGGCTTGAATACAAGTGATAGAGGGGTGAGATGGAAGCTTTCAGGAAATGTTAAGAGCCTGTAGTCTGATTATTCACGCATTAAAGGCTGTGTCGAGAATTGGACAAAGAGCAGATGAAAAGGTGCAGAATCGGAGATGACCACTTGGATTCCAGCGAGGGATAAAGATGAGAAAAGGAATTGGCATTAAAACAACACTGCTTAGAGTTTAGATGGTATGTAAATGTTTGCTTACAGATTTTGAAGAAGCATGCAAATGGGTTGACTGGATCAAGCTCTTGATGGTACTGAAAGCTGTAGGAGTTGACTGGGAGGTAAAGAACTCATATGAAATCAAACTGCAAGCCAAAAGGGAATTAGCATCGTGTGCAATTGGAAGACAAATTCGTCAAGGGTGATGTTTATCACCAGTCGCCTTCCAAGTCTATGCAAAAGACATTATCAATAAGTTTCTGACCACAAGAAACCTAGTTGAGATTGGGGAGGTGAATGATAACATCAGCCAGATTTGCAGATGATAAAGCACTTGTAGCAAGCACAGGGGGAGGTTTATAAGAACTAGTAGTTAGATTAGTAACAGCAAGCATGAACCCTGGATGTAAGTGAACACTGACAAGACCAAAGATGCATATTTGTTAATTGCCAAGGAACATTCACATATTCATAGAAGGAAGAGAACTACAACAGGCACAAGAACTCAGTATTTGGGAAGCATAATATCCATAGATGGAAAATACAATGAAGAAATAAAAATGATACCTGACGGGAAAAGCTGTATTTCATCAGACGAGACAGCTGCCTACGAGAAAGTTGAATAAACAATTCAAGAACTTAGAAAAGAGCCTGATTTGGAGAGTTGTTTTAAATGGATGTCAGATTTGGACCTGATGGAAAGAGAAGATCAACTTGCTAAATAGCTAAGATGGATTTAGAGGAGAATGGAAATGAACAGCTAGACAGAAAAAGTAACAAATGAAGTGTTATGGACAGAGAGTAAACAAAGGAACTTGCTAAATGTAATTAGGAAAAGACAGAACCACGACTGGCGACGTCTGCAAAGGAAATAGACTAGTAAGAGTCATTACAGAGGTAGGAGAGGAATAGATGAATAATTGTTGAAAGCATGAAAATTGAAGCAAGTTACAAGATAATGAAGACTGGCACAGGGTAGAGAGACATGACAAAAGCTGTGATCTATGGATTTTTTTCAGCACACATGATGATGAAGTCAGCAGAGCAATTGTGGTTATACACAAACAGCAATCCTAAAAAAAAAGTGACAGGGCATATTGATACTATGGTTGATAAAAGCACATAGGTTACTTGAGGTTATAAACAAAAGGACTGATCATGCTAGAACATTTAAATCACTGGTCTGGACACCACACATCAGAAAAGATCTAAGTCCTCGAATGGCTACAGGGGAGGTTTTCCATGGATGAGGAATGATTTGGAGACGCTGGTGTTGGACTGGAGCTAGTGCTTCCGAATAAACCTGTTGGACTATAACCTGGTGTTGTGAAATTTTTAACTTTTTACACCCCAATCCAACACCAGCACCTCCAAATCGAGAAAAAGTAGGAACAGTTAGCACTAATCCTTTGGAACAGAAACAGTTAAACGGAGACATAATAGAAGTTTTCAAGATGATGACATGTCTTAATTGAGCAAAATGAAAACTACAATTTCCTCTTGCTGGGGGGGTAAACAACTAGAGGTCACAGATTCAAAATAATTGATAAAAGGTCTACAGGGGAGATGAGGAGACTATTTCTTACTCACCACTGTACCAGAAAAGTCAGAAGAGGTTAATCATCTCAGAGATATACTTTAGTTGAGATGATTAACCTTTAATGATTATAACCATCTTCCTTTGTACAAGGTATGACTGCATCCAAAGGCACATTTTTCCTTTGATTCTGACTGACTCCTGTTTTGTTGGGTCTACACGGTATTGCACTCATTATGAATGCTGCCTCGATACCAAGGGCATCACTCCACTTCATCTTTGGAGCTCAACTCTTTCAACCACATTTTGGCCCAGGCTGTAGCAAGGTCAGAAGCTGAATGACCCTGGCAGAAGTCAAATTGAGTGTCAGCGAGCTGCATATTGCTCAGCAAGTGTCACTTATTCGCTCTGTTAATCACCCCTTCCATTACACTTTGCTGACGATCAAATGTACAACGATGAGACAGTAATTATCCAGATTGGGTTTGTCCAGTTTCTGTACAGGATATGTTTGGATATTATAACCATTCTGGAACAGCTCCTTAACTGTAGTGACTAATTCTGCAGGACAAATCTTCAGTACTATTGATGCAATATTTCCAGGGCTCATAGCCTTCGCAGTAACCAGTACATTCGGCTTCTTCTTAGAATCACAGAATGGAAACAGGCCCTTCAGCCCAACCAGTCCATACCAACCTTCCGAAAAGTAACCCAATCAGATCCATTCCCCTACCCTATTATCCTATATTAAACCACGACTAATGTACCTAACCTGCAGATCCCTTTCACACTATGGGAAATTTAACATGGCCAATTCACCTAATCTGCACATCTTTGGACTGTCAGAGGAAACCGGAGCACCCAGAGGAATCCCTTGCAGACACGGGGAGAATGTGAAAGCTCAACACAGACAGTTGGTTGCCCAAGGCTGGAATCGAATCTGGATCTCTGGTGCTGTGAGGCAGCAGTGCTAACCACAGAGCCAACAAGCCACTGTTTGTAGACTGGCATCTATGATGCTGGGGACCTCAGGAGAAGGCCAAGATGAATCATTTACTCAGGATTTCTGACTGAATTTGGATGCAAACACTGCAGCATTATCTTTTGCACTGATGTGCTGCCACTCGCCCCCTGCTCCCCAATCACTGAGGATGGGGCTATTTGTGGATTTCCTTTTAATTGTTTACTTTTCATGACTGGACGCAGCAGGAAAAGTATGTTGCTAGAATGGGGTGAAGTTAGCTGGGAGGAGGATTGTGTGGAAGGTCAACACCCACACCGATTAGTTGGACCACACTGCTATATAATTACTACGTAAGTTGAATAAATGGGTGCTGGGTGTATTAATGGTGTATTCTGGTCTCCTGTGGACACATTCCAATGCAGCTGGATTCCAGAAGAATCCTAATCACATTGTCACTGTCTGAGGTTGGTTTACAATGGTTAGGTTTTGAACATACTCTTTGAATAAGGCTTCAGAACAAAACAGCTCGAGTAATTAGAATGTGAAATAATAATATCTCTAATGCATCAATACTCCCTACATCATTCTACTTTGCTACTAATGCCAAGACCTGCCAACTGTCAAAGGAAAGCTACCAAACACTATATAATTCCCAGCTATCCTGAGGTGAACAACAAAACATTTTATCATGAACGAATACAAAACATTTAAACCCATCTTGTGACACTCAAAACACTCAATCCTTTAGTTAGATATAACACTAACATTATTTCAGTACTTGAAAATAGATGCTTTAAAAATGAAGTACTGGAATCCCCAAATGTCAGAGGTCACAAGTTTGATCTGGTTAAATTATGTGATTGCAAAGGTATTGGTGCTACAATTAATCAAAGAGTACTTGGTCTAACAAGGGCAGGCAATCAGCCAGTGGTCCCGTCCTCAGTACTATCCAGAGACTCCTGCCAGACACTACAGTCAAGAGACATGATTAGGCTTGCCTCTTATGGTCCTTTTGAACAGTACGAAGACAAGTTCACATTCTGGGCAATGTAATGGACAATGAGCAATGTTCATGGTATTTTACCTCAACAATGGATGGAGGGGAAAGAAAAGATGAAAGCCTTCTAAATGGCATGATTGATATGGGATTACTCTGCATTGGCGTTCCCTTGCGTTCAACCTCTGATGGTCTTGGTCCACCAGAACGTCAGTGGCATCCTGGTGAAATGGCATCAACCACCACAGGATTGAATCAACTGTCAGTCACAAACTAAATCCTAACTAAACAGGACAGTGGAAAACTAAGCATCCTTTGTCTTTTCCTGTCTGTCTATGTGGCACCTTTTGGCACAACTCACCACATCATCCTCCTTCAACAATTATTCCTCATCATCTATCTGGAAATAGTTAGAAGATCACCTATTATGGTTTCTCTTCCCACTGTTATCACTGGTGTCCCCCACAAAGCTACCTTGGCATCCTCTAATTTCTTATCCACATTTCAATGACAATCATTTGTACTGTAAAGACATGAACATCAATAAATGATACGTTTGCATTTATACAGCGCATTTTACAAACACCAGACGTTTTAAAGTGTTGACTTCAGTACTGCATTCTGCGACCCATCTGCTGCTCCTACTTTACTAGATTGTTTGTCCAACACCAAATATTTATGAACAGCAATGTTCACCATTAGGAAGACTGACACTGTCTTCAGTCCCCACTACCATCTCTTCGCTGACAACTGTGTCTTAGACCATTCATGACCTTGGTGTTGTATCTGATCGCAAGCTGAGATTCTGACTGCAGAGGCAGATTATCACGAAACCCAATAACTTTCACCACATTAGCGGCCAACAATGCCCTCTCCAGTTCCTTTCCTGCCGAAAGGCTGGACCAGTTGAGGCAGTGGACTCGATCAGTCCAATAATCTCCTGATAGAGCTCCTATCTTCCACGCTTTTGCATTTAATGCATTCATAGAAAGGGTTGCAGGACCAGAGTTTTATTGCCCATTCCTAATTAGCAGTAAGCTGGCAGTGAGCCACTGCTGCAGTTTGTGGTGAAGATAATCTCAGAGCAGCTGGAGAGGGAATTCCAGGACTTTGGTCTTGTGGCAATGAGAGAATGGCAAAATATTTCCAAATACAGGTAATGTGCGGCTTTCCTGTGTGTCAGCTGTCCTTGTTCTTACTGAAGGTGGCCCCATGATTTCACTGGCCAAGGACCTAAACTCTAGAATTTCTTCCCTATCCCTCACCTTTTCTTGTATAAAACTCTTCTGACCAAAATATCTTTGTTTGATAATGCCTGAGAGGTGCCTTACAACATTTAACTATTTTTAAGGCACTAAATTTATGCTACCTGTTGTTTCAGTAAAAAGATACTAATGCTGTTTCTCTGTGGTTTCTATCAAACACACTGATAATTTATAGAATCCCTTGACAAATTCCAACCTGTCTTCATCTCAGCTTAGTGTATAAAGGGTTTTCTGCTTGTGTATTCATTTTAAAATTCAAATTGCTACAATGGACATAATTAAGCTAAAATTGTCATTAATCCTAACTTTAAATCAAAATTATATAACGTGCTGAAAAGTAAAATTATATAGCACTATAGCTCAATTGCTTATTATGCATTGAGCTTAGTGATGTATGACTGATGTGAATTTTATCTCTCTAATTTAAGACCATTTTAGAGAAAATAGCAAATTGAAGAACTTGACAACAGCAAATATATAGACCAGTTTTGCACACCGCAGCCTAATTAAATAACTTCATGACATGCTTTATTCTAAAAATACAGAACATTTACAAAGCCTAGCTCTGCAGTTTGTTTGACAAGCCCCATTAAGTATTCAGCATTATATACAAAATGGTAGAATTAAAGGTTGGTAGTTTTGCCTCAGCCCATCAGGTTCAACTGGACAGCTTTTTAATGCCTTTCAGAGATACAAAGCTGTAATTAAAATGCACTGTGCAGTCTGTGTCTTTACAGGAAGTCACAATTGATGCTTAACTGCAAGTAAACCTGATTTGCTGCTAACAGTATCTCTGCTACCATAGGACTGTCCTCTCTGACCGAAATTTGCATCCTCCCTCACCTGGATGGTTGTCTTTTTCTTAAAAGGAAACTGCTCTGTCTCCTTGTGTCATGTTAGCCTATTTTTGTTCTCTTCTATCATTGTTTTAAAGCACTGGGAAAGACATAAAAGAGACCTACGGGGCAACGTTTTCACACAGAGGGTGGTATGGAATGAGCTGCCAGAGGAAGTGGCGGAGGCTGGTACAATTGCAACATTTAAAAAGCATTTGGATGGGTGTATGAATAGGAAGGGTTTGGAGGGATATGGGCTGGGCGCTGGCAGGTGGGACTAGATTGGGTTGGGATATCTGGTCGGCATGGACAGGTTGGACCGAAGGGTCTGTTTCCATGCTGTACATCTCTATGACTCTATGCTCAAACATTAATCTAGTCAGGATGTGGCTGAAAAAATGCTAAATTCTGTCTGGGGAACTACCAATATAAATTCCAGGGATTCTTCATTTTTTTGTGTAACCTTTTGCATAAACCACAGATGGGTATGGTGACTGCTGCTGTGACCTACCTTATTTTTGGGCCAATGTAACAAGGCAAACTCCACTGTGCCTGTTGAATTCGATTGTCCTGCATGTTGCAGGATGTGCGAGATGATAGCAGTGTAGCAAGGGCAAAGGGGCTTGGTTAACGAATGGTGAACAATTTAACCACTGAGACATAGGGATTAAGAAAGAAACAGATAAATGACAAAGGAGGGTGAAATGGAGGCAAATCAGCTCTGGAAAACAAAACAAAGGAAAGAAAGATTAGATGGGGTGAAATTTGTTAAGTGCGTTCAGGAAGATTTCCTCAAGTAGTATACAGAGGGTCCTACTTGGGAAGTGGCAAAATTGGACCTGCAGGTCAAGACAGGTGACAGAGATGACAGTGGGGGAGCACTTTAGGATCAGTGACCATAGTTCTATTAATTTTTAAATAACTATGAAAAGGGACAACACTGGTCCACAGGTTCAAGTTCTAAATTGGACAAGGTGAATTTTGATGGAATTAGACAGGAGCTTGCAGAGGTTGATTGGAGTAGCTTGTTTGCAGGGAAAGGGATCTCGGGCAAGTGGGAGGCCTTTAAAAGTGAGATAGCTAGAGTTCATGGTCGATATGTACCTGTGAGGGTGAAGGGTAAGGTTAGCAGGAATAGAGAATTTGGATGACAAGAGATATTGAGGCTTTGACCAGAAAAAAGGTGTGGCTCAGGTACAGGCAGCTGAGATCAAAGGAATCCCTGAAGGTATATAGTGGATACAAGAGTTTACTGAAGAAGAAAATCAGGAGGGCAAACAGGGGGTATGAGATAGCTTTGGCTGAGAAGATTAGGGCAAATCCAAATAGATTCTTGAAGTATATTAAAGGAAAAAGAATAATTAGAGAGAGAGAGAGAATAGGAATCCACAGGACCAAAATGGACATGTATGTGTGGAACCGGAGGAGATGGGCGAGGGCCTCAATGAATATTTCTCCTCTGTGTTTGCTGTGGAGACAGACATGAAGACTTGGAAACTTGGGGAAGTTAGTGGTGATATCTTGGGGAAGTTAGTGGTGATATCTTGGGGACAGTCCATATCACAGTAGAGGTGGTGTTGGATGTATTAGAATGTGTGAAGGTGGATAAATCTCCTGGTCCTGACCAAATATAGCCAACAACACTGCAAAAGGCTAGAGAAGAAATTATGGGGACCCTGGCTGATTTATTTGCATCATTGTTAGCCATCGCTGTGGTCGTAGAAGAGTGGAGGATACCGAATGTTGTGCCCTTATTCAAGAAGGGCTCCAAAGAAAAACCTGGGAGCTATAGACCACTAAGCCTAACATCTGTGGTAGTTAAATTATTCTGAGGGATACTGTACATATGAATTTGGAAAGACAGGGTTTGCTTGGGAATAGTCAGCTTGGCTTTGTGCGTGGAAGATCATGCCTCACAAATTTATTAGAGTTCTTTGATGAAGTGACCAGGAAGGTTGATGAGGGGAGGGTGGTAGACATAGTCTATATGGATTTCAGTAAGGCCTTTGATAAGATTCCACACGATAAGCTGCTCTGGAAGGTTAACTGGCATGGAATCAAGAAAGAGCTGACAAATTGAATATACAGTTGGCTTGATGGTAGGAAGCAAAGGGTAATAGTTGAAGGATGCTTGTTGGACTGGAGGCCTGTGACTAGTGGTGTGACTAGGGGTCGATACTGGGCCCATTACTGTTTGTTATCTATATCAATGATTTGGATGAGAATGCATAAGGCATGATTAGTAAGTTTGCAGATAACACTAAAATAGGTGGTATCGTGGACAGTGAGGAAGGTTGTCAGAAATTGCAGCAGGACCTTGAACAGCTGGGGAAGTAGGCAGGGAAATGGCAAATGGAGTTTAATATAGATTAGTGTGAGGTCTTTCATTTTGAAAAGTCAAATCAAGGTAGGAGTTTCATGATGAATGGTAGGGCCTTAAGGAGTGTAGTGGAATAGAGGGACCTTGAGTTCAGGTGCACGGTTCTCTGAAAGTAGAGTCACAGGGAGACAGGGCAGTGAAGGCAGTTTTTGGCGCACTGGCCTTCATCAGTCAGGGAATTGAGTATAGAAGTTGGGAAGTTATGTTGCAGTTATACAGGACATTGGTGAGGCTGCACTTGGAGCATTGCGCTCGGTTTTGGTCACCTTGTTATTAGAAAGATGTCATTAAACTGGAAAGAATGCAGAAGAAATTTACAAGAATGTTGCCAGGACTCAAGGGTGAGAGTTATAGGGAGAGGTTGGACAAGCGAGGACATTTTTCTTTAGAGCTTGGGAGACGTTACAGAAGTGTATAAGATCATGGGAGGCATGGATAAGGTGAACGAACTTAGTCTTTTTCCCAGGGTTGGGGCATCGGGGACTAGAGGGCATCCGTTTAAGGCTAGAGGGGAAAGAATAAAAATGAACCTGAGGGGCAACTCTTTTACAGAGAGGTTGGTATGCATATGGAATGGGCTGCCAGTGGAAGTGGTTTAGGCGGGTATATTAACAACATTTAAAAGGCATTTGGACAAATATCCCGAAAGGAAAGGATTAGAAGGATATGGGCCAAGTGCAAGGAAATGGAGTTAGTGTGGATGGACATTTTGATCAACATCGACCAGTTTGGGCCTAAGGGCCTGTCTCCATGCTGTCGGACTCTACGATCCTTTGACTCTATTTGATCAGAAAAAAACAATAGGCAGGCAGAATACAAAAATAATATTTCTTATATAAAAGATGTCTAAACTTTCCACTGCTGTTCGTCATTTATATAAAATGATTTGGATGTGAACATAGGAGGTATAGTTAGTAAGTTTACAAACGACACCAAATTTGGGAGGTGTAGTGGACAGCAAAGAAGGTTACCTCAGAGAACAACGGGATCTTGATCAGATGGCCAACGGGCTGAGGAGTGGCAGATGGAATTTAACTTAGATAAATGCGAGGTGCTGCATTTTGGGAAAGCAAATCTTAGCAGGACTTATACACTTAATGGTAAGGTCCTGGGGAGTGTTGCTGAACAGAGACCTTGGAGTGCAGGTTTATAGTTGCTTGAAAGTAGAGTCGCAGGTAGACAGGATAGTGAACGCGACGTTTGGTATGCTTTCCTTTATTGGTCAGAGCATTGAGTATAGGAGTTGGGAGGCCATATTGCAGCTGTACAGGACTTTTGGAATACTGCATGCAATTCTGGTCTCTCTCCTGTCAGAAAGATGTTGTGAAACTTTAAAGGGTTCAGAAAAGATGTACAAGACTGTTGCCAGGGTTGGAGGCTTTGAGATATAGGGAGAGGCTGAAAAAGGCTGGGGCTGTTTTCCTTGGACCGTCGGAGGTTTATAAATCATGAGTGGCATGGATAGAATAAATAGCCAAAATCTTTTCCCTGGGGTTGTGGCAGTCCAGAACTAGAGGACCTAGGTTTTGGATGAGAGGGGAAGATATAAAAGAGACCTAAGGGGCAACCTTTTCACACAGAGGGTGGTGCGTGTATGGAATGAGCTGTCAGAGGAAGTGGTGGAGGCTGGTACAATTACAACATTTAAAAGGCATCAGGATGGGCATATGAACAGGAAGGGTTTAGAGGGATACGGGTCAACTGCTGGAAAATGGGACTAGATCAGAGTAGGATCTCTGGTCAGCCTGGACAAGTTGGACTGAAGGGTCTGTTTCCACGCTATACATCTCAATGCTCTATTCAACTTTGCAATAATGAGACTTAACAGTTCAGTGAATTTAATGTGCAAACCAACAAGTTCTTAAAAATAAGGGAAGGTTTCATGAAGCTAAGGTAGGTCTGAGGCAAAATCATCTAGCAACTTGTTGAGATTAATAATTCACAAGCTCCCTCTTCTTTACCACAAATTGCTGAATAAACGTATTAATAAGCAATATTAAACTTGCTGTTAGTTTGGCAACAAATTCTGGGCCATTAAATAGGGCAATTTTCTGGAGAGCCTGGAGATAAACTTGGTCTCAAACTCGCATCAACTTTTAATGATCTAATCATTTTAAATCTACGTCGGTGAAACATTTTCCCACAGAGTATTGAGAATGTAGGTCTAATTTAACATGATTAAAAGGATTTAATAAGGTAGATGGAGTGAAGCCTTTTTTTTCTGGATAATTCAGAATAAAAGTGTCATATAACCTTAAATTTAAAGTTGGATAATTCAACAATTGCATATTTAGGATTGCATAAAACATACAGCACAGAGACAGGCTATTTGGTCCAATTAATCTGTGTTCAATTCCAGCTTTACTTTCATCCATCCTTACTTAACTCCATCAGAATAACCTCCGATTCTTTTCTCCTTCATACTTACCCAGCTTTCCTGTAAATATATCTGTACAACTCACCTCAATTGCTCCCTATGGTAGCGATGTGTGCCACTCTTTGGGTGAAGAAAATTCTTCTGAATTTCCTATTAACTTTCTTAGTGACCCTCTTACATTGATAACCTCTAGTTGCTCTTTCCCACAAGTAGAAATTCTCTTTGCATTTACACTGACAAAACCATTCTGAAATTGTCAAGAGCTCTACTGCATCTACTTTCAGCTTTTTCTTTTCAAGAGAATGATCCAGCTTGCTCACCCTCTCCTGATAGGTCGCAATTCTGGTATTACTGTTATAAATCCTTTCCGCACCATTATCAGGACCTCAATATCCCTTATATAATATGGTGACTAGATTTTCTCACATTATTCCTATGTGGTCTAACAAAGGTTCGATATAATTTAGCATTATTTCTCTACCCTTCAATATTATCCTTCTAGAAATAAACCCTACTGGTTGGTTTGCATTTTTGTCAGGCCTCCCTTGCTAGAAAGGGCATCTGACTGTAAACATTAGCTGCCAAACTCAAGACTAATTGCTGACAGGAAGGTTATTAACCAGCATTGTGGTGACCCCATATAGCAAAAGCAAAAATTCAGAACAGAAGGCATTATTTAGTGATTGGCGTATTAGTAGCCCCAAATCTCTGCTCAACTAACTCATTTGGATTCTCATTATCCAGCGATATCAATCTTATCAAACACAGCACTTACTGGAGGTGAAAGTTATTTTCCTACTATAACCCAAAATCATGTCAGGAATGATGATGCATACGAAGTAATGGATTTCTGGAACTCTCTTCCTGCCCTATCGCCCACAAGCTATGAAGACTGGGGGTTAATTATAATCTTTAAACTTGGGAGATTTTGTTAGGGATAGGTGTTATGGTATATAGAACCATTGCAGGGAAATAGAGTGAAGAATAGATAAATCACAATCTAATAAAAAAAACAAGCTTGATCTACTCCTGTCTTTTTTAAAAACCATTTTATGCTAACATTTAAAGCAAATGGAGGAAATAATTTTAGGTCCCTGTCCAGATGACATCATGATCTGTGATGAGGATAACATTTTGATATTTTTGGCTACATTTTGACACTAAAAGCTAGGACTCTGGGAAACCCAAAGCAAATTGAAGGCCTCCCTACACAACCTTGTAACACAGGTCTCCTCCTCCTCCCCATCTACTCCTAAATCATTATTAACATAAACAAAGTAAGCACATCATTAACACTCAAAATTCCAAGACCAAGCCAGGAGCAAAACAGTGCCTTTATAATTTTAAAATCTCAATTCATCATCAACGTAAGCTTTCACCCCTGATCTGAACACATTAACCCAATGTTGGAGGTGCTAGGTATCCTTCAGTGCCTTAAAATAAGTGTCTGCAAACTATCAACAAAGCAAGCTGCATATCAATGACTTTTGTTTCTACAATTAGTGCTGGAATTAGCTCCTGCCTTCTGAGCAAACAGAACTCTTCATCTTTCTGCTTGATAACACCCATTTCTGTTTCCACATTTATCATGTGGTATGTGTTCCTTTATTGGTCAGAGTATTGAGTACAGGAGTTGGGAGGTCATGTTGCAGCTGTACAGGACATTGGTTAGGCCACTGTTGGAATATTGCGTGCAGTTCTGGTCTCCTTCCTATCGGGAAGATGTTGTGAAACTTGAAAGGGTTCAATAAAGATTTACAAGGATGTTGCCAGGGTTAGAGGATCTGAGCTACAGGGAGAGGCTGAACAGGCTGGAGCATCGGAGGCTGAGGGATGACCTTATAAAGGTTTACAAAATTATGAGGGGCATGGATAGGATAAATAGACAAAGTCGTTTCCCTGGGGTCGGGAGTCCAGAACTAGGGGGCACAGGTTTAGGGTGATAGGGGAAAGATGTAAAAAGAGACCTAAGGGGAAACTTCTTCACTCAGAGAGTGGTACGTGTATGGAATGAGCTGCCAGAGGAAGTGGTGGAGGCTGATACAATTGCAACATTTCAAAGGCAACTGGATGGGTATATGACTGGGAAGGATTTGGACGGATATGGGCCAAGTGCTGGCAGGTGGCACTAGACTGGGTTGGAATATCTGGTTGACATGGACGAGTTGGAGTGAAGGGTCTGCTTCTGTGCTGTACATCTCTATGACTCGATGGACTCTATGTGAACCTTCTTGGGTTGCTCGATCTCTGAATTAGCTTCAGATTTGCCATGACCTCAACTTAGCGCACTTCTGCAACCTGGAGAATTACCAGCTTCGTCAGAGTGAATTACACTGGACTCAATACTCTATTTCTCTCCCTCCATAGATGTTGCCAGACCTGCTGAGTTTCTTTGGCACTTTGTTTTCATTTCACTATTGAATTACCTTCAATTACACATCCCCAACAAAGATGGCAATGTAACAAAATGCTCAACATATTATACAGTATCCTGACCATGAAATATTTGTTAGCTCAGCATATATTATGGACAGGACATGGGAACTTCCTGCTTTGTATTCCCTGGCTATAGTGAGGACCACACGGGAAACCATTCAAATCATCTAAAATAGAGAGCAACTTTTCATAAATGAAGGTGTGTTCTGCCAGCTGAAGGATATTAGTGCAGAAAAAACTCAATTCTTCCCACTTCAACACCCTACTGTCAAAATCAATACAACCTGATGAACTGTAAATCTCCTTCTTTTCAACCTTCTTCGGGCACTTCAGAAGGGTGCTTCCCAATGCATCAACCTGACATTTCTTTCCACATTTCCCATTCTGCAGTTCTTTGGAGCGCTATTATCGATTAGTGACAGATTAGGGATCATTTAATGATACGGTCCCACGTGTGGAAGGAATTGGACCTCATCAACGAATTGGTGGAAAAATATGTCATCTGGATTAGACTAAACATAGGTTGAAGACTGGCTCTTTGACCTGTTGCATTCTCTCAATCCCTTTCTTTTTAAAAAAAATCAAAAGCACGTTGACCATTAAGCACAAATTGGTCAGCTGTTCAGCATTTTACCCAAATATTGACAATTACAGAGAAACAAAATGTGCTTTAGAATGAAGGAAGTACAAGAGGACACCAAGTACTTATGTCCAGCTGCACTCATTGTGGAATCATGCACACTGCTAGGCAGCTGCTGAAAATGGATTCCACACACTAAAGAATATTTGGTTTTAGTGTTAATACAGGTCAATATGAAGTTTCAAAAACCATATTTGAGCCTTTGAACAGAAGCCTAAAATGGACACTTTACACTGTTTTAGATTTAAGTTTGGATCAGTTTCCAAAGCATCTTTTGATATACTGGGGCACAAAGCCAATACAATTCACTCTACAATGCATTCAGTAAATTAAACATTTTTGTCAAATGAACCACCAGTATCCTTTATAGAGAAGGTATAGATAGGGGCACGTTCCCATTTACTGATTGAAGACCCTAATGATAAATCTGAAAGGATTTATTCTTTTCCCCTCACTTGGTTTCCAAGCATAGCAAGTCGTTTCCCATAGAGATAAAAGCCTGAGGTCTCTTCTGTGGCTCTCTCCCAGTTATAATTCCAGGAGATGCACAGAAATGATATCAGTGGCAAATCTTTAGTCCTTATTTTAAACTCCATGCAGGAGAACTCTAACACGGCACTCCCTTCTAATCATCAGGTAGCTAAGACAGATGAGGCAGTCTATTCAATTAATACTGCAACCAACACTAGTTCCTGTAGTTTCCCTCCACGTTTCCCAAATCCATCACTCACATTCCCCCTGCAAGGCATCTCAAATCTTATTATCATTGAACAACATTCATTATAATGATTTCCAGGAAAATGTACTTTTGGTTAAGTTCTGCAGTTTCATGCATAATGTATTTTCCACAAACTCTACTCATTAGAATTGTAAATGCATTTATTTAAACATTGCGAGATTTTTCTCTGGTTCTTAAAACTGGATATTTCAACTGACCCAGCATTGTGAGAAATAAATTTTGAGTGGAACGAGTGGGAGATGCTGTGGGGCCAGATGTCAAATCTGAGCATGGGTACAACAGTCAAAACAGCAGCAATGATTACAGTGTGAACATCAGTTAAAGTGACATCGCAAATACCATAAATTGGAAGATGATTCAGAGTGCGGCAGACTGAACAACAACCTGAAAAAACAGATATATTTTCCAAGCCTCCACTCTGTAAGAAAATAACTGTGCAAAATACAACCAAAGATCATCTTCACTACTTATGCTTAGTCCATCAATTAACTTCTGAAATCAAGATAGATATTTTCTAATACACCTGCTCAGGGATGTTAATGCATACTTTTGGAGCAGATAGAACGTGAACGCGGATCTCCTAGCCCAGAGGTAGAGGCATTACCACTGCATCAACAAAGTCACAAAAGAAATCAAGATATGCAAGAGTTTTAAATTTGCTTCTTGAGCTGTCCACATTATTTAGACAATTTTCATGGAATTCATGGTCAAACTTTGAACCAGGTACCGGCAGATAAAACAAATCTTAAACAAAGAGTTAGGGAACCAACATTTGGTTGAAAACAGAGACCTATTTGATTATACAGGATTGGTCTGCAACACGGCTCACAATTAATTACTCAGAGCTTGGACAAAAAGCTAACACTGCAGTTTTCCAAGCAAACACAGAAGCGTTGAAAACAGATGCAGGAGAAGGTCATTCAGCCCTTTGAGCCTGTACCACCATTCAATATGGTCACGGCTGATCATACAATCTCAGTATCCCACTCCCATTTTCTCTCCATACGCGTTGATCCCTTTAGCCGCAAGGGCAGTGTCTGCTCCCTCTTGAATAGATCTAATGGATTGGCCCAAACAGCTTTCTTTGGAAGAGAATTCCACAGGTTCACAACTGTCTGAGTGAAGAAATTCATCCCCATCTTCGTCTTGAATAGCTTACCCCTTATTCTTAGACAGTGAACCCCTAGTTCTGGACTTCCCCATCAGGAACATTCTTCCCACATCTTGCGTGTCCAGTCCCACCAGGATTTTATATGTTTCTATGAGATCCCCCTCGCTCTTCCATGTTAGAAGAAAGAAAAGTCTTTGCAGTCCCAGAAGATTGAACAGTTCGTACATGAGTAGCGAAGTAGTTAAGGTCCCAATGAAAAGCAATGAAGACTTAATTGGACATGATTTCCAAATGGATTATATAATCGTGCAAGCCACTTGTGATGCAGTGGTAGTGTCCCTACCTCTGATCAAGAGACCTGGGTTCAAACCCCACCTGTGCCAGAAGAACAGGTTGGGCTGAGAACAGTTTGGAAATCAAATGCACACTATGAGCTCTATTTGAACCTGTGAAATAAAATTTTGTGAAATGTCACAAATGGGATCCCATCTGTGTTACTGCATTATAATAAGTCATCCTTCAGAAAGTAATCAAAGCTGGGATAAACGTGTTTACACAGTTGCTGCTTTTCAATGGCATATTTTCCACTTCTCACTTGCAAAGTTCCAGATTCAATAATTTTCTCCATTTTCCAGGGAAAAGAATCTCTCCAATAATGGGACTGTAACCCACGTTGTTGAGAACTTCTGCCACTGAAGTCACGGAGGTAAATTTTCACTTGTTGCATTTTTACAATTACATCACATGATGGAATTTGCAATTTGCAGGACAGGAGGAAGAGGAACAGGGGTACTGTCTGACCAGATTAATTGTTGAATTATCTAATGAGTGCACTGACCCTGGTTTCAAAGCTTGCACTTTCTGAATCAGACCCTAATTGAGAGACAGCCTGAAACTTGAGGTTTCTGGGGAAACTGCAACCAGTTGAAACCAGATAATAGACAGAGAACCATCTGAGTTCAGATCACTCTGCTGAGTGGTAAGGTGAAAAAAAACAAAGACCGAATCCAAGAGCTGGCAGAAATAACGTTACTGCTTCGGTTACTTAACGGAATCGTCTGATCAAACTCAACTACACAGTGCACAAGATTATTAGAGGATTCTGAGAACATGCCATTGAGAAAGAATAGTGCTGTAGAGGTTCTGGAGAAGACAGCAATTTTAGTGAAGGCCAGGTTTGTGGAACTTGGGAGGGTTGGAGCTGCTGTTGGATGAAAATCATTGGCTATATCTTTGAAGTAAAAGAGCTTTAATTCCAGCTGTGAAAGTTTACAACTTTAAGAATTTTGTCACTAAAATTAGCTGAGGTGGTAGCGGTGTAGTGATACTGTCAGTGGAGTAATAAAACAAACCCTACCGTGGCAATTGTCTTATTCAATCTGGAATTGAAAACTGGTGCCCACAATGATGACCAAGAAATAATCATCAATTATCATTAAAAACTAATCACTTTAGGGAAGGAAATCTGCTGTTGTATTGAGGGTATTTATGGATCTTTACTGTGGTACTGGAAAATTCAATTATTATTAATTCCAGTCATCTTCCATTAGGTTCAAACGGAAAGCTTTTGATCTGAAATCAAATCGGATCTTTGTTTCTTTTTCCAAGTGCAGGCCTAGCCTTCTGAAGTTTTACCAGTTTTTTTGATCTTACATTAATGTTATCTGACAAGCAAATAGCTTTATCCTGTCCCATCAATCCTCCATTTTATCATACATTAAAACATAGTCCCAAACGTGACAATCTTATAAAACATAGCACTTAACCACCATTTTACTCCAAATTCCTTGATACTTTTACCAAACAAGAATCTATCATTCTCAGTCTTCAAAAATTCAATTGACAAGGGACCACTGGAAGCAAGTTCCAGATTTCCAACATATATTGCATACCTTCCAACTTGGCACTGCCTTCTTGATCTGTCCTACCTGTCCATCTTCCTTCCCACCTAACCGCTCTACCCTCCTCTCCGACCTATCACCTTCACACCCACCCTGGTCCATCTATCACATTCCTAGATACCTTCCCCCCCAGCCCCAGCCACACCTCCCTCCCATTTATCTCTCAGCCCCCTTGGGCCACCCAATCATTCCTGATGAAGAGCTTATGCTCGAAACGTCGACTCTGACCTGCTGTGATTTTCCAGCACCACACTCTTCGACTCTGATCTCCAGCATCTGCAGCCCTGATTATGAGAATCAGCAATGATTCTTGATTTCACTTCCAAATGGCCTGGTTCTAATGTTAAGATTGTGCTTCCCTGATGAGATCACCCCTCAACATTATAAACTCAAGGAATAAAAGCTAGCTTTCTACAATCTTCCCTCAATTTAATGCTTTGAAGCCCTGGTATAAATCTGGCAAATAACACTGCAACTCCTCTCAGACCAATACATCTTTCCTGATATTGCTACCCAAAACTGAATACAAACAAGTAGCCAAATAATATCTTTTGCAGGTGACGGGAAAGTCATGCAGTGCTGTTAATGTTGGGCAAAATCTATGTCAATATTTGCTGTGGGTGGGGGAGGAGATCAGATCTTTCTGCATTAGAAGCCATCCAGAGGCAGAAAACTTTTCTGACGGGCTTTGCACACTGTGGTCTGGAATTTGCATAATTCATTCAAGATCTGAACTTTATGGAGTGTGTGTTAGTTTGACAAGGTAGTCAGATGAGTCAAGCCTGCATGCACGGATAAAGAAAAGGCACTGCGCTGTGAAACGGCTGAAACTACAGATTGGCACTTTGCAAAAAGGCTTGAGTGCTGAGATATCAAACTATAGAACTTTGCATGTGTAACTTTTTAACAGTGACTTTTGACAATGTTCCCACTTAGTGATATGGAAATCAGTACATTTTGATCTCTACTTCCCAGGTGAACTCTCTCATATTCGGCCACATTGTGACCATTTTGATCCTTCCCTGAATGAGGAACCCGGTTAAATTGCTGAGGTTTAAGTAATACATAATGAACTCTGAAATATCTGTAAAGTTCCCCTGCTCAGGATAAACATTATGCTTAATACAAAGACAAAAAAGGCTGGGAAACACAACAGGCCAGGCAGCATTTGCAGATAGAAACAGAATTAATAGCTCTAATCGAATATGCTCCATGGGAACCTAATGGGAGTTGACTGGAATTAAGAATCACTGAATCTGCCAGTACTAAAATAAAGATCCATAAGTGCCCTCATCAGATCAGCCGGTACAACTTCCAGATTGTGCTGATATTCTGCGGCCGCAGTGCCAAGTTGATAATTTGGCAAGCCTTAATTTGACAATTACTGGTCATTACACATGGATCCACAGGATAGCTACTGTGAGAAATGGAAGAAGAATTGCATATTAATTGCTCCTTTCACAACCACAGAATGGCCCAATTACTTCACCAATCTAATACTTTCACTCATCACTGTTGTACTGCAGGGAAACAAGACAATCAATTTACACACAGTAAGGTTCTAAGAACAGCAATGTGACAGTGATCAGGCAATCTGTTTTAATTATGTTTGTTATGGACCAGACCAGACCAAACTCCCTCACAACACATCAAGGAGATAGCTTGGATCCTAACTTTCATCTGATTTAAAGTGCTGCCTTCTAGATGTGATGTGATTGGTTAAACTGTTAGGTTTTAAGCAAACACACTTCATTCTTATACCACAGTTATATTACAAACAAAAAAAAAAGGAATCCGAATACTTAACAGAATAATATTTTATTTAACCAATACTCATCAGCTGTTCCAGTATAGCAGCATCTCTTAAACATACCCTTGGCAAATGCAAATATAGCAAAACAGTTTCAATCTAATGGTGCTGTCTTCTCACTTTAGCAGCAGTGTGACAGAGAAAGAAAGAGAGAGAGAGAGAGAGACAGACAGAGACTTGCGGGGCTCTGCCTGGAACCGGGACTTAGGAAGGCACACACAACAAATCACCTGGTAGTGGGGTCAGGGCCAGAGACACAGAGGGAGAAGGAGAGGGAGACAGGGAGTGTGAGGGGGAAGATGAAGAGACAGACAGTGAGGGAGAGGGAGACAGAGACACAGAGAGAGAGAGAGAGACACACACACAGAAAGTGAGTGAGTGAGTGAGTGAGAGAGAGAGAAAAAAAAATTAAAAGGGTGGCACAGTGATTAGTTGCTCCCTCACAGCACCCCCAGGAACCCGGGTTCAATTTCACCCTTGGAGACTGTGTGGAGTATGCACATTCTCCCTGTGACTGTGTGGGTTTCCACCGGGTGCGTTGGTTTCCACCCAGAGTCCAAAGATGAGAAGGTTAGGTGAATTGGCCATGCTAAATTGCCAATAGTGTTCAGTTGCAGGTTAGGTGGGTCAGCCATGGAAAATGCAGGATTACGGGAATAGGGTAGAGGGATGGGTATGGGTGGGATGCTCTTCGGAGGGTTGGTTTGGACCAATTTGGCCGAATGGCCTTTTTCCACACTGTAAGAATTCTATAATTCTACAAAATTGAAAACCAACAGCACTTCACAGCTAATCTCCAAAGTACACTGCAATAACAGTTAAGCGAATGCAGTAATTAGAAAATAATGAACAAACTAGATACCTAGTCAATGCTTTGTCAGTATTTTGCAATGCAAATAAATTAATACAGCCATTCTCATTATTCCTGTAACAATGGCTGGGCTCATGTTCTCAACAGCCTTGAAGCTTGTGTTTCAGGACACCGTTACAACACAAGATAATCTATTATCAGTCAACTTCTTTCACCATTGAGACAGACAATCAGGCAAAGAGAAATGAATAAGTACACCTCCCTGAACTCTGCACATTATTCAACATGCATAACCACCATTCCACTGTCACCCTAACACCCTGCAATCCACCATAACTTGATTTTCCCTCAAGCTTCCCTTATGCTCAGTTCAGTAAATGAGAGTCATAGAAACGTACAGCACAGAAACAGACCCTTCGGTCCAACCTGTCCAAGCCAACCAGATATCCAAACCCAATCTAGTCCCACCTGCCAGCACCCGGCCCATATCCCTCCAAACCCTTCCTATTCATATACCCATCCAAATGCCTTCTAAATGTTGCAATTGTACCAGCCTCCACCACATCCTCTGGCAACTCTTTCCATACACGTACTACCCTCTGCGTGAAAAAGTTGCCCCTTAGGTCTCTTTTATATCTTTCCCCTCTCATCCTAAACCTATGCCCTCTAGTTCTGGACTCCCCGATCCCAGGGAAAAGACTTTGTCTATTTATCGTATCCATGCCCCTCATAATTTTGTAAACCTCTGTAAGGTCACCCCTCAGCCTCAGATGCTCCAGGGAAAACAGCCCCAGCCTGTTCAGCCTCTCCCTATAGCTCAGATCCTCCAACTCTGGCAACATCCTTGTAAATCTTTTCTGAACCCTTTCAAGTTTCACATCTTTCCGACAGGAAGACAAACAGAACTGCATACAATATTCCAACAGTGGCCTAACCAATGTCCTGTACAGCCACAACATGACCTCCCAACTCCTGTACTCAATACTCTGATCAATAAAAGAAAGCATACCAAACACCTTCTTCACTATCCTATCTACCTGTGACTCCATGTTCAAGGAGCTATGAACCTGCACTCCAAGGTCTCTTTGTTCAGCAACACTCTCTAGGATCTTACCATTAAATGTATAAGTCCTGCTAAGATTTGCTTTCCCAAAATGCAGCACCTCGCATTTATATGAATTAAACTCCATCTGTCATTTCTCAGCCCATTGGCCCATCTGATCAAGATCCTGCTATAACCTGAGGTAACCTTCTTCGCTGTCCACTACACCTCCAATTTTGATGTCATCTGCAAACTGTACCTCTTATGCTCGCATCCAAATCATTTATGCAAATGTCAAAAAGTAGAGACCCAGCACCGATCCTTGTGGCACTCCACTGGTCTCAGGCCTCCTGTCTGAAAAACAACCCTCCACCACCACCCTGTCTTCTACCTTTGAGCCAGTTCTGTATCCAAATGGCTAGTTCTCCCTTTATTCGGTGAGATCTAACCTTGCTAATCAGTCTCCCATGGGGAACCTTGTCGCACGCCTTACTGAAGTCCATATAGATCATATCTACTGCTCTGCCTTCATCAATCTTCTCTGTTACTTCTTCAAAAAGCTCAATCAAGTTTGTGAGACATGATTTCCCACACACAAAGCCATGTCGACTATCCCGAATTAGTCCTTGTCTTTCCAAATACATGTACATCCTGTCCCTCAGGATTCCCTCCAACAACTTGCCCACCACCGACGTCAGGCTCACTGGTCTATAGTTCCCTGGCTTGTCCTTACCACCCTTCTTAAAGAGTGGCACCACGTTAGCCAACCTCCAGTTTTCCGGCACCTCACCTGTGACTATCGATGATACAAATATCTCAGCAAGAGGCCCAGCAATCACTTCTCTAGCTTCCCACAGAGTTCTAGGGTACACCTGATTAGGTCCTGGGGATTTATCCACCTTTATGCGTTTCAAGACATCCAGCACTTCCTCCTCTATAATATGACATGTTGCAAGGTGTCACCATCTATTTTGCTACTTTCTATATCTTCCATATCCTTTTCCACAGTAAATATTGATGCAAAATACTCATTTAGTATCTCCCCCATTTTCTGCGGCTCCACAAAGACCACTTTGTTGATCTTTGAGGGGCCCTATTCTCTCCCTAGTTTCCCTTTCGTCCTTAATGTATTTGTAAAAACCCCTTGGATTCTCCTTAATTCTATTTGCCAAAGCTATCTCATGTCCCCTTTTTGCCCTCCTGAGTTCCCTCTTAAGTATATTCCTACTGCGTTTATACTCTTCTAAGCATTCACTCGATCTATCCTGTCAATACCATACATACGCTTCCTTCTTTTTCTTAACCAAACCCTCAATTTTCTTTAGTCATCCAGCATTCCCTATACCTACCAGCCTTTCCTTTCACCCTAACAGGAATATACCTTCTCTGAACTTCAACTTTTAGATCCAGTCTATCCTTTTCCATCACTATTTTAAATCTAATAGAATTATGGTCGTTGGCCCCAAAGTGCTCCCCCACTGACACCTCAGTCACCTGCCCTGCCTTATTTCCCAAGAGTAGGTCAAGTTTTGCACCTTCTCTAGTAGGTACATCCATATACTGAATCAGAACATTTTCTTGTACACACTTAACAGATTTCTCTCCATCTAAACCTTTAACACTATGGCAGTCCCAGTCTATGTTCGGAAAGTTAAAATCCCCGACCATAACTGCCCTATTATTCTTACAGATAGCTGAGATCTCCTTACAAGTATGTTTCTCAATCTCCCTCTGACTATTAGGGGGTCTATAATACAATCCCAATAAGGTGATCATCCCTTTCTTATTTCTCAGTTCCACTCAAATAACTTCTCTAGATGTATATACAGGAATATCCTCCCTCAGCACAGCTGTAATGCTATCCCTTATCAAAAATGCCACTTCCCCTCCTCTCTTGCTTCTCTTTCTGTCCTTCCTGTAGCATTTGTATCCTGGAACATTAAGCTGCCAGTCCTGCCCATCCCTGAGCCATGTTTCTGTAATTGCTATGATATCCCAGTCCCATGTTCTTAACCATGCCCTGAGTTCAACTGCCTTCCCCAGGGATAATGAAGATACGTTGTAGAGTCCTCAACGCCAGTTAAAGTACGCTAGGTTTCACTCAGATATTGGAGCTCTAATGCCAGTACATTATTATTTCATCGAAAACTCTTGACTTTTGGTGCATGATCTTACCGTATAGTTAGGGTTTCCAGGTTGAATGCGTAACTCTGCCAACATCCAGATTCCATTGGTTAGCTTCAAGGATTGGTACAACATGTCCTGGCCTTCCACATTCCTCTTTGCAATGGTAAACACATTGCTATTCTGCAATTTATTGGATACCATGTCTGTAAAGAAAAAATACCACGGTACTGGTGAGCAAAATACTGCTTACATCATTTCTTCAATTGGTTGCTACTTCTCGAGATCTCTCTATGGCTTGGTTATTTTCAAATGTCCTTTGGACTTCATTCCTTAATGAACTTTTATTGCTGTTTTTGATCATTACGTTCCTGGCCTGTTTGGTTGTATTTCAGAGGTCACACAAGCAAGTTAGATTCAAATAGGGTGCAGAGATTTGCACACAAGAGTGTACCGTGCAAACTGTCACTGGTAAAACATAAGGTTAGGTGCAGGTAATCGACTGTTAGAAAAATGACCGATGTTTAGTTGCTAACTTGGCTATTGGTCAGGTATTTCTGAGTAGTGGAATAAACAGCCAACTGTAGTGGATTATGGCTCCTGATGTCAAATAAAAGACGAGTGATCAATTGCAAATTCCACGTTCCAGGGCAATGACCCTCTGGTTTTGACTTTTATAAGAACGTTTGGTACCTATAGAATTCTAAAAGTGAATTTTAGAGTCTGGCAGGTGCAAGACTTGAAAAATCGAAGCTGCATGCCAAAATAAATTCCATGTTTACAGAAAATGCATTCTTTACTAGACTTCAGTAAGTGGCCTGCTTCTAAAAATGTCCAAGCTTTTGCACCATTCACTAAAAGTTGCAACAGAATAACATCACTAAAAGCTGGAGTAAGTCATTTTGGTCCTTGAACCTATTTAGCAATTCAACAAGATAATAACCCACAGCCTCAAGTTCACTTCCTTGCTTCTCTCATGACCATGGCAACCTTACTAATCAAAAATCTGCATAACTCAGTTGTGAAAACATTCAATGACCAGACTCAATAGCAGAAAGTTCCAGCACTGCATGATCTGGGGATCATCATGCAAGAATTATAATAAGTTTGCACCCAAGTGCAGCAGGGAATATGACAGGCAAATGCCAGTTAAAGTACGCTAGGTTTCACTCAGATATTGGAGCTCTATTCATTGGAGTTTAGAAGAGTGAGAGGCAACCAAGGTGAAACTTGACAAGGTAGATTTGAAGAGGCTGCTTCTCATTATGGGAGGGTCTAGGACAAGAATCCAGATGGCATAATCTCAGAGAAAGGGGTTGTCCATTTAGGACAGAGATGAAGTGGTGTGGGCAAAAGGCAGGAAAGTGGAATTGAGGATTATTATATTAGCCATGAACTTATTGAATAGTGAAGCAGATTTGATGAACCAAATGGCCTAAGTCTTATTGCCTCTATTACTTGTTGGCAAAGAGAATTCCAAAGATGAATGACACCCCCCAACCCTGAGAGAAGGAATCTCCACCTTAAATGGCAGCGCCTTATTTTTATACCATGTCAGTGGTTCTAGAATTGCAGAAGTGTGGAAACATTTTCTTGCCATCTATCTTACCAAGTCCCCTTAGAATCTTACATTTTAATAAGATCATCTCTGTATGGGTATATGAATAGTGCTGGCAAATGGGACTAGATTGGGTTAGGATATCTGGTCGGCATGGACAAGTTGGACCGAAGGGTCTGTTTCTGTGCGGTACATCTCTATGACTCCAAGAAGTATAGGCCCAATGCGCTCAATCTTTTCTTGAAGCCAACCTCTTCACCCTTGAATCAGCACAGTGAACTTGCTCCAAAAGGAAATCCTCCAGTTAGGAGACCAAAACTGCACTGAGTACTGCAAATGAAAGCCCCAGAGGGCCTTGGCCTGATCTTGTGTGAGAGAGAGATGACTGGTGATCCTTAGGCTCTGCTCACCACCCCATTGGTGAGTGGTGAGCTGGAGAAGGCAGGTCTTTGTGCTGACCTCAGCCAGTACAGGAACTGAACCCATGCTGTTGGCAACATTTTGTATCACAAACATTCAGCCAACAGAGCTACACAGTGCTTCAGGAGCCAGGTGTGGTCTCACTAAAGTCTAACATAGTTGGAGCAAGATTTCCCTATTTGCCTACTTCATTTCTCGTACAAAAGCAGCAAACATTCTATTTGCCTTTTTAATTATTTGCTGTGCCTGGGAGCTAACTATTTATGATTCATGTGCAAGAACGCCAAGATACCTCTGAGCTAGTCTCTCTGTTTAAATAAGATTCTGCTTTTCTACCCTTCCTGCCATAGTCAACAAGCTCACATTTTCCTACATTACATTTCATCTTTCAATTTCTTCCCCCACTGCCCCCCTCCCTCACTCACTCAACTAATATCCCTTGCAACCACACAGCTTGCTTTCCCATCTATCTTTGTAAATCATACAGTCTGTTCATTCACTCATGTCATGAATATAGATAGTTCAGGCTATTCAACCAGTTACAGTTTGCCAACCTGAAAGTTATGCATTTATGTCACCTCTCTTTGCAGTTTGTTAAGGAATCCCCTAATCATACAGCCTTGAAACAAATCCTTTGATCCAACTTGCTCAGCACAGACATCCCAATCTGACTTAGTCCCAATTACCAGTATTTGGCCTATATCCCTCTAAATCCTTCCTATTCATATACTCATCCAGATGCCTTTTAAATGCTGTAATTATACCCAACCCCACCACTTTCTCTGACAGCTCTTCCATACACGCACCACCTTCTGTGTGAAAAAGTTGCCCCTTAGGCATTTTTAAATTCCTGCCCTCTCACATTAAATCTAATTTTGGACTCCCCCATGCTGGGGAAAAGATCTTGGCTATTGACCTTATCTCCCTGATGATTTTCTAAATTTCTGTAAGGTCACCCCTCAGCTTCTGACTTTCCAGGACTAAAAGCCCCAGCCTAATCAGCCTCTCCCTTGAGCTCAAACCCACCAGCTCTGGCAACATCCTTGTATATCTTTGCTGTAACTCTCGGTTTAACAATTTTCCGATAGAAGAGTGACCAGAATTGTACACTCCAATGTCCACCAAGCTGCAATAATGACATCCCAAATCCCAAATATAATGTTCTGACCAATAAAGGCAAACATGCCAAACGCCTTCTTCACCACCCTGTCGACCTCCGACTCCACTTGGTCACTTTGTCTCAGAGCCCTACCATCAGTCCTGCCTCAGTTTGCCTTAGCTAATGCTAAAAGTCACACAACACCAGGTGATAGCCCAACAGGTTTATTTGGAAGTATGAGCTTTCAGAGCGCTGCTCCTTCATCAGCTACCCGACGAAGGAGCAGCGCTCTGAAAGCTCGTACTTCCAAATAAACCTGTTGGACTATCACCTGGTGTTGTGTGATTTTTAACTTTGTTCACCTCAGTCCAGCACCAGCAGCTCCATATCATGGTGACGTAAATGCAACACTTCACATTTACAATCACGCAATAGGAAATCCAACCCCGCAATTTTTTATTTTGTGCAGTAACTTTTTACGTGGCACATTTAAAATGCCTTTTCAAATGCCAAAATGTACATCATTTACTATTCCCCTTTATTCACCTTGCTTATCACATCCTCATGTCAAATATTATTTCTCTTTCACAAAACCATTTTGGCTCTAACTGACAGTCTGCTACTATCTCCTTATCTATGGGCTCTAGCAGTTTCCCAATGAATGATGTTTAATTAACTGGCATTTAGTTTCCAACTTTCTTTCTCCCTCTTGTCCTGAATAGAGCTGTTTATTTGTAAGTTTCCAAACTGTTTTGACACTTCTAGAACTGAGATAATTGTGGAAGATGACAACCAATATATCTGTAGTAGCCGTAGCTATCTGTAATGTAGTGCCACTTTTTATTTATTTTGTTACCTAGGTACTTTGTACTTAAGGTGGTGCTGTGTGTTGGTGACATTGTACACTTTTCATCGACAAACCTTCATTTACATCTCACCCTAGAGTGTAACTACTGTTGAGGGCCTATAGACCACTCCCACCAGTGACTTCTTTCCCTTAACTGAGAGAGTGACTGCCCTCAATATCAAGGGGCCTGAGCAAAACTGGAATAAGGGAGAATCAGGTGGAAAATTCTCCACTGGCTGGAGCCACGACACAAAAGATGATGATTGTGGTTGTTGTAGGTCAGTTATCTCAGATCCAGGGAGGGTAATGTCCTAAGCCCAAAATGTTTCAACGGCTCCACCAATGACCTTCCCTCTATCACAAGGTCAAGTGTGGGATATAATGCTGATGCTTGCATAATGCTCAGCAATGACTCGTCAGGTACGGAAACAGTCTATGTCCAAATACAAAATCTAGAGAACATCTTGGTTTGGCCTGGCAAGTGGCAAGAAAGGTTTGAACCACACAAACTCCAGTCAATAACTATCTCCAACATGCGAGAATCTAACCAGCACCCACTGACATTTAATGGCATTACCATCCCCGAATTCCCCACTATCAACATATTGGAGGATTATCATTGAGCCATATAAACACTATGGCTGCAAGAGGACGTCAGAGGCTAGGAATCTTGCAGTGAGGTACTCACTTTCTGACTATGTTCACCATCTATAATGCATAAGTCAGAAGCATGATAGAATACTCCCCACTTGCCTGAGGGAATGCAGCTCCCACTAACAATCAAGAAAGCTTGACACCATTCAGGAAAGAGCAGCTTGTTTGATTAGCATTACATTTACAAACATTCATTCCCCCACCACTGACACTCAGTATCAGTAGCTGTACCATCTGCAAGATGCTGCGTGAACTCATGAACACTCCTCAGATGGGAACCTTCCAAATCTATTACCAATACCATTTATAAAGGTCAAGAGCAGCAGATACATGAAAATCATAAGGCCGTAGAAGCCCTACACGTGGAATCTGGCCATTTGGCCTAACAAGTCCACATTGACTCTCCGAACATTAATCCACCCAGACCTATTCCCTAACCTATTAAATTACATTTACTTCTGACCAATGCAACTAACCCATACATCCGTGAACATTATGGGCAATTTAGCATGGCCAATTCACCTAACCGGCACATCTTTGGATTGTGGGAGGAAACCGGAGCACCCGGAGGAAACCCACGCAGACACGGGGAGAATGTGCAAACTCCACACAGACAGATGCCAGAGGCTGGATTTGAACCCGGATCCCTCACGCTGTGAGGCAGCAGTGCTAACCACTGAGACATCACCATGTGCAAACTTCCCTCCAAGTTGCTCACCATCTGGCCTGGAAAGATATCACCATTCCTTCAGTGTCACAGATTAAACTCCTGGAACACTTCCTTAACGGCATTGAGTGTCTTCCTGCGGAGTCTTTAGCGGTTTAAGAAACCAGCTCAACGCCATCTTTTCAAATGTGAGTAGGGTTGGTCAATAAATGCTGGCCTATCCAGCGACCCTCACTTCCTCTGAATGCAAGAAAATCTCCACATAAATTGATCTACATTTTGATTCTCTAATGCAAAATCAATTCTCAGTGAAACTATGAACATTACCAGTTATCTCAAAACACATATTATGGGTTGATTTAAGTGTCCAAAGGCATTTAAAATTCTCCCCTTCTATTGCTCTGAATTCTGATTAAATACAGACCGCTGCTGCTCAGTTGGTCTTCTCTGCACCTTTAAACACTCCAGCTCTCTCGCGATTGTCTGCAAATATGCTGCACATACATTAAACCTACTCAGTTATGTGCTGAGCCACTTCAACTTGACTCACTAAGTGAAGCTTTAAGCTATTCATTTCAAGGCAAGTATTCCCACTTTAACCAAGTTACTTATAGGTCTACTTCCATTTCAGTCAATTTATAGACCCATGTATATACAAAATCAGAGAGCAACCAAAATAGATGTTTTTGTCCCAGCAGGCAAGGCAGTCTTTTGCACATATTATAGTGAATTTATAGCTTTTACAAAATGAATGGCAGGCAAGCATTTTATTAGGAAAAAAGACAAATGCTCAAGACTTAGTTACAATACATTCTCATTTACAGGCACTTTAATCGTGTCCCTCCAGTAACCTTATTTCTTTTTGTTCACCAAGATCTATCTGCTATTTGTGACATGCCTTTCACAGGATGACTATTGTTTGTTTCCATCTTTAACTGTTAATATGGCAATAACACTTCCAGTAATTATATCGCTTTC
This sequence comes from Chiloscyllium plagiosum, assembly GCF_037043375.1. Lineage (NCBI taxonomy): Eukaryota > Metazoa > Chordata > Chondrichthyes > Orectolobiformes > Hemiscylliidae > Chiloscyllium > Chiloscyllium plagiosum. Next base: position 50,776,245 of record NW_028270169.1, read on the forward strand.
CAAGAATCTATTCTTGTCCCTCTCATCAACATAAGAGCCATAGTGCATTGAAAACTTTAGCTCATCACTGAAATGACTCTACAGAGGCTGGTATCCCGTCACCAAGTCCCCCTTTATTTACAAACAAAAAGGCCTTGACCCTGATCCAGCTCCCTCAGAGCCAGCTCTCAGAGTGAGCAGAACCTCTGACACTCCTGTTTGTTTTTTTTTCCCCCAGACACTCCGGTTTGTATCAGACAGCCAGGGCTCCCTGATTGGATCAGATGAACAGCCCCAGTCAGTGAATTCATATTCTATGAGGTCCACCTGGCTGACCTCAATCACGACAACACCACTTTTCTCAATGCCATTATTTAAAGTATACAGGCTCTGCAGCAAATTAAGGATTAAAGAGCACTAGCTCATGGAATCACACTTCAAAACTTCTCTAGCACTTGAATTAACCCAGTTGCAGTCTCCTCTCAGACCAGAATTATAGGCACACCTAATATTTTGGGGGTCTTGATACAACTGATCTGGCACTATAATCCAGCATTTTGTTTGCTGATTGTTACTTCGCACTATCTAGACAGGGAATGGCAAATGAGCCTATAGCTCAGATTGTTTTGAAGTTCCTTCTCACCATAATTACATTGTTGGGTTCAAACTGAGAGAGTGAAGCTAGTTTTCAGAATTAATAAAAAAACACATCAACTGAATGTAGTCAGCACAGTGGGGTAACATAAAAGCATTTCAACTCAGCCAATTGGTTTGAACCAAACCCAGACTGATGTGATAAAGACTCTTCTCCCTCTCTCTGCTGTGTGGAAAAATTATGTGCGAAACAGATTTTGGTACTTTCCGTCCAGATGCTGGGTTCACAGTAGAAACAGCAAACAATTCAGCATTTAGCATCTTCACTCCAGAGACACACAGGGATAGCTAATATAAAACTGATAGATTCACATTGGCAAACCCTCCAGAAGGGTTAGTGAAAATAGGGAGAGCTTTCATTTTCGTATTCCATAGCTCAAGGCAATAGCAATTCTAGTCCAATTGAACAACGCAAAATTATTTCTTAATCCACTCGCATCACAAACCACCTGTAAATATCACAACCCTTGAAATTTGTTCAGACTATGAGCAGAGCTGATATTTCAGTGTGTCGGTGTGCGAGATATGCGGCTGTCCAGCCCCATCTCCGGCACTTTTATTTCCCTTCCCAGGAACAAAGACACGGAGGAGTCTGTCCAAAACTTTTCATTCAACTTTGCAAAGTTGGGTGCAATGCCTCGTGGTTACACACATTAATAATAATCTCCACACATTATATACACGTAAATGTGGGCTGGGTCTCCTACTGCTGTCTTGACCAATGAGTGCTAGGGTTCCCCACTGTTTTCCTTATTTGGGTTCTGGTGCCTGCGATTATTTTGTTACTCACTTGGCCAATCAGTGTTCGAGTTCCCCGTTCTTTCCTTATATGGATGATGTTGTACAACTGTGGTTAAGGGCGGTCTCTCAGCTATCGAGGAAAGCTGTTACAATTGTTTCATTCATAAAAACATGGGGGAGGTCCGGCACCGGTTTCGAGTGCCTGCTTGTGTTTACTATAAGGCGCTTGTGTTTACTATAAGGTAGAGAAGACTAAAATGCAGCTAACCGTTTAAAAATTACACTACCCCCTACATCGGTCACACACCAGGAAGGATACAAGTAAGGAATGTACCATACTTCTACAATTACGACTAAACAAAAGAGTTGACGTGTTTTAAAGTCCAGTCAAGCATAAGGCTTTTCCCACTCTGGAATTGCAGTTCTGCGAAAGTTAGATGGTTGAAGTCAGATCTTGATGAACTGCAGGATTCCTTTGAAGTGAAGCAGGCCCAGGCAATTGCTCTAACTGAAGACTCAGCTTCTTCACAGGTGAATTTGGAGCTTTTAGAAAACAGGCTAGGTGAAACTTTTCAGACTTAAGCCTTGCAGTTTTTGACAGGCAGAATGGCACAGCCTTTCACTGCAGCTATGGTATTGTTGATATTTTTCCACCAACTATCCAGTTTTTTCCGAGTAGTAAGATAAAAATATTTCAGAATTTAAGAACAGTTTGGATTGCATGACAAGTAGCAACTGATACACAACAAAAAGCAAATAGCAGCTTTCCTTTAGTAAATTAGTAGCCTCAGTCACATGGTCAATGACCTTGGATATTCAACAGAAGGTAGTCTTCAGACTTCAATTAAGGATATAGGGTAACTAGTCTCAAAAGCACTCCCTTGTTACTTTGCAGATCTGAAGTTATGAAGTTGAGGGGCCCATTGTCTCTGAGATTTGAAGTAAGCTTCACGTAAGTACAGATATGACATGTCGCTATCCAATGATTTACTGTTCGAAGATATGTGGCCAACAAAAGTTTTGGACTTAAAAGTGGAGAGTAATTACAAAGCAACTCAGATATGAGAAATTTAAGAGCCATTTAGAGCCTTCAAAGCTGTTTTATTAGATTGGAACAGGCATTCAGGGTTCTGGTAATGCTGTCATTTATTTTGCAGGTAAAAATTAAGTAGCAATTCATAACTGAGTTAAGTGCAGCAAGGTATTTGATGCTGCCTTCCCATGATCTTGATACTGTTCTCTCAAATAACTATAATCCTGCTTTCTACAAAATGAACAGGCCTCCTAATGGGAAAAGGCGAAGCAATGACAATCATGCAGTCTTTGTTGCCTTAGAATTTCAAGCATATTAAAAAGACCCTCTCAGAGATGAAGAGAGCCTGCTCGTGACCAGGCAGATATCTGGAAATACCGTTAGTGAGTGCAGGGACCATCACAAACGTGGGGGTGAACATCTGAAGCTAATCTGTTGCATTCAGAAGTTTCCAGTCCATAAAGTGCCCTGTTTATTGCTGAAAATACAGACAGATAAATGACAGCTACATCTCATTTATGTGATGGATTGGGAAGTGCACAGCGTGACGTGTTACCAAGCCCCACAGACCAAAAGGCTCAGAGTCTTGACTCGGAATTTGTATGGCGTTAAACTCAGATGTGTGGAGTTCAAAGCATTGCAATCAATCTCAGATCCTCTCTCTGCTCCAGAGATGGAGATCTGCCATTCCTACTTCTTTCTTCCCAGCACTTGTTAAAGTAGATTCAGCTCTCAGTCAGCAGGTTCCACATGCAGCCCAAAGCAACCCTTTCATGAAATATATGCTTTAGAACTGCACTACACCTGAAATATACCAGTTATAATTGGTAAATGCTTTACTGAATTGTATGAACTGCAAATATTCATAAAACTTCAGAGGTGGGGGCAAACTAAAGTGGTTCATGGAACTATTAGAGCACAGAAAGATGGCATTCTGCCTATCATGTCTGCATGAACAATTCACATAGTGCCAATCTTCCACCTTCTTCCCTGAGGTGCATTCTTACTTTGCAGATAGTAGTCAACTCCCCTTTGAAAGTTTTCGTTGAAACTGCCTCTTCCACACTGTCAGGCTTTGCACTGCAGACATCAACTGGTTGTGTGAAAAAGAATTTTTGCTTCCCTCGTAGTTTTTGCTTTTTTTGCCAAACTACTTGGTTGATAAGAAAATTGGTAACATATAAAAAAGGAGCAGGAGTGGGTCATTGAGTGCTTCAAGGGTTCACGATCATTCAACATGATCATGTTTAACACTCCATGCCATTTACCCCTTTCGCTCCATACATTCCTTGATCCCTTTAAGGTCTAAACATTTCTCTCTATTTTGGACATATTCAATGACTTGGCTTTCACAGCCTTTTGTGGCAGAGAATTCCACTGGTTCATCATTTTTTGAGTGAATAAACATTTCCTAATGGTCTCAGTTCTAAATGGTCTACCTCATACCCTGAGACTGTGTACCTCTAGTTCTACGCTTCCTAACCAGGGAAAATACTCTCCCTAATGAGTCTCTCAATTTATATGTTTCAATCACATCCCTCTCATCTTTTTAAAAAAAAATATTCATTTTTATGGGATGTGGTTGTTGCTGGCTGGGCCAGCATTCAATACCCTAGTTGCCCCTTGAGAAGGTGGTGGTGAGCTGCCTTCTTGAACTGCTGCAGTCTATCTGCTGGGGTTGACCCACAATGCCAATAGGGAGGGAATTACAAAATATTGACAGTGAAGGAATGGTGATATACTCCCAACTCAGGATAGCGAGTGGCTTGGAAGGAAACTTGCAAGTGTTGGTGTTCCCATATATCTACTGCCTTTGTCCTTCTAGATGCAAGTGATCATGGGTTTGTAAGGTTCTGTCCAAGGCTCTTTGGTGAATTTCTGCAGGGTATCTTGTAGATGGTACACACTGCTGCTACTGAGCGTCAGTGGAGGAGGACTGGATGTTGTGGATGTAGTGCCAATCAAGCCAGCTTTCTAAACTCAACCTTAAGACACAGCCTCCCTCCCAAACAAAAAGGTTGGAAAAAGTCAAGTATACTCCCTTGAAAGGTAAAGGTTGGACAAAAGTCCAGAGTTCCCTCAATGACAAAAAGGCAGATATTATGACAAAATAGGCAAATATGCTTATGACAGAAATATAATTGAGGACCAGGTTGAACACTGAAAGTTTAGGGAGGTGACAAAAGAATACAAGAGAAGTAAACAGGGAACATGAATTGAAACTGGCAGCTAACATAAAAAAAGAAACTGCAAAGCCATTTACAAACATATAAATAGTAAAAGATGGTTAAAAAAAAAAGGGAGCTGGGCCAATTCAAGCAAAAAAAAGCAGATTGATACATGAAGGCAGAGGACATAGCTAAATTATTAAATTAATACAGAGGAACCTCAATTATCCAAAGGACGTGGGCTGGGAGCATTTCGTTCCGATAATCAAATACCGGATAACATAGTTAGCCAAGCATCGGGACCTTGCAATCTTGCTTGGATAACCTGAAATTTGGTGAACCGAATGCCAGATAATCACGGTTCCTCTGTACTTCTGCATCTATTTTTCCTGTGAAAGTAAGTGTAACTGAGGCCATTTGTGACAAATAGAGAAAATTCAATTGTTAGAACAGTACTAATTCTTTTTCCCCCCAGAGATTCAGCAAGAACAGTCAAAGAGCTTAGCTCCTGATTCTTATTCAGAGACAGCGCATTACTCCCATCTTGCCGAAGGATGTCCAACAGGATGGCAACAGGTGACAGGGTAGTTTCTCCTTACCTATGAAACCACAAAAACTAAAAATGAGAAATATTTAACTATTTGGGCAAGAGGGTAAGGCAGGGTGAGGAGGACATGGAGAGATTGCATGTGGGGAAAAGGAGTAAATCTGTACCTAACGAGGAAGAGTTCCTCCGCGTGTATAAAATCCTCATGATTTTGAATACCAATGCACAGCAGGCAATTTACATGGTTGGAAATTGGAATTCATGGAATCTTGGAATTGACTATATGGAAAGATCTGTCAGTATTCTAGCTTTCCTACCGCTATCTAGTGGAGAGATATAGTATGCACATGGAATCCATGCACATGATATGACACCGGGACAGCACTGGGCCAAACTACAACACCCTTCATGATCAGACCCAGCCTGCCAACACTGGCATTGTAAACTCTTTTCAAGAGAATGGACATTTGCACAAAGTATTGAAGGATCTTTGGCTTAATCAGAAGTAGAAACATCACGTCATGGAGCTGGACATGCTCAGTTTTAAAGGCGAGTATTAGCAGTTTTTGTGAAGAACTATTTAAAGATTGAAAGATGTATTTATGCAACTTTACTTGGTGAAACAATGTTATCGCTCCCCCTTTTTCCGTGTCAACAAGTTGCTCACAACTCGCAGTGAGCTGAGAAAGGCTGCAGCAGTTCATTCAAGGTACTCTGATCAGGCATTGCTGCAGTGCTGCAAAAACAAAGGCTAGGTTAGTAACGTGTGACTGTCATGATAATGGCAACCTGCTGCCAACAATGGCCTTTAGCTGAGGAGAAGGGTGGGCTGCTCCAGCTGTGAATAAGATCTGCGACAAATCGTTTTTTCCCCGGAGGTTACTTGGGTCCCTCAGGCTTAACCATACTGACTTGAATGTTCAATTTTCCTTGTTGCGTGGTTACTATAGCTACAGCAAATTGTTTAACCGTAACCACATTTGGGGTCCTGAGTATTGCAAGAAAAGCCATCATACACTTAATTTTTCATCCACTCACTGGCTTGATATAAAACCTGTAAAAAAATCGTATTCTGTCACTGAAAATCAAGACAAATGATACGACATGAACTGCCAGTAATGTGAAGAGCTAGGGCACACTGCAACTGGCTCAAAGGAAAATGCCCAGAAACCAACTATACATCAACCAAAACTATCCAAAGCCCATTTTTAAAATGTGACAGAACATTTGCAAAGTCCCTTTTTTTTTGAAAAATGTAACACGCCAACTTGCTAAATATTTAGAACACATTTTGTATGAAGTTAACTGCCCATACATCATGACATTGCAAACTGCCACCTTTCCTTGCTCGCCGGGCTTGTGGAATTTTGGTCAGTGTACCCATCATTATACCTCAAACATTTTCTGTCTCACATCTCATTTGTGTTACAATTATAACTTCCAAACATACAGAACATACAATTATTAAAAGCCAAAGCACTTCACTGGAGCATAAAACTAAATATGACAGTAAGTCACATAGGAAGGAGAAAGTGAGGACTGCAGATGCTGGAGATCAGGGTCGAAGGGTATGGTGCTGGAAAAGCACAGCTGGTCAGGCAGCATCCGAGGAGCTGGAGAGTCGATGTTTCAGACAGAAGCCCTTCATCAGGAATGAGTAAGTCACATAACCTTTATTTATATAGCCCCTTTGAAATATAACATTCCCAAAGTGCTTCAAAAATCATTGGCAGCAAGATGACTAAGATGACTGAGAGCAGATGACACACAACATGAAGCAAATCTTTCAAAGCTGATGAGCTAGAGAAATAGACAACAAACATCTAGAGGCAGTGATACCCTGCACCACCTTAAATTAGTAAAAGGTAGAGCCTGTCAATTTATGCTTGTTTTGTTTGACTTTCTTCAAATGCATTGTGCTTTTGTATTCTTTTTTCACCTACAAAACTTTCACTTTGCACTAATTACACTATGAATCACTGTGTGGCTTTTAATCTAATCTCTTTTTGCCAAGATATGGCAAATGGAGTTTAATACAGTTAAGTGTGAGGTCTAACATTTTGGAAACTGAAATCAATGTAGGAGTTTCATGGTGAATGGTAGGGCCTTAAGAAGTATAGTGGAATAGAGGGACCTTGGAGTTCAAGTTCACAGTTTTCTGAAAGTGAACTATGTAGACAGGGCAGTGAAGGAGGCTTGTGGCACACTGGCCTTTACCAATCAGGGCATTGAGTATAGAAGCTGGGAAGTTATGTTGCAGTTATATAAGACGTTGACTTCACTTGGGAGTATGGTGTTCAGTTTTGGTCACTTTGCTATAGGAAAAATGTTATTAAACTGGAAGGACTGTAGAAAAGATTTACAAGGATGTTGCCTGGACTGAGTGGTCAGAGTTATAGGGAGAAGTTGGACAAATTAGGACTTTTTTTTAAAGAGCATAGGAGACTGAGGGGGGAACATGCTAGAGGTGTATAAGATCACGAGAGGCACGGGTAGGGTGAATGCATTCAGTCTTTTTTCAGGGTTGGCAAATAGAGGATTAGAGGTTTCAGTTTACGGTTAGAGGGGAAAGAATAAAAAGGAATCTGAGGGGCAACTTTTTTTTTACACAGAGGCTGGTACGCATAAGGAATGAGCTGCCAGTGGAAGTGATTGAGGCGGGTGCATTAAAAACAATTAAAAGGCATTTGGACAAATATATGGATAGGAAAGGATTAGTAGGATATGGGTCAAGTGCAGGGAAATGGGGTTAGTGTGGATGGACATTTTGGTTGGCATGGGCCAGTTTGGACCAAAGAGTCTGTCTCTGTGCTGAAGGACTCTGACTCTATTCTCTCTCCTTTTACTTTCCAAGTAATTCCCTTCTTTATTCTCCATTTCCCACCCCACCCCTATCAATTTCACCTACCCCCTCCTCCTCCTCCTCCACTCGTACATTTTTCTTCCTGCTTGAATGGCACCTCTCCAGTTTCCTTTGTTTATTCCTCTGGCCCACATGTTCCCAGCTGTGTGAATGTACCTTCTCTCCTGCAGCACTTAGCCTCTCTGCTGGATATAAGCCAAGGGTTTGATTGTGGTGAAATACAATGTTTTAGGTCCAAGTCTGCACTACTAGATACAGGGCTGCACTTCAGATAAAACCAGATAAACCACTTAAGCACATGACAAGATATAAATTAATTTTTAGTATTTTAGGTCACATGGAATACAGGGACAATTTGTGATATGGATAAAGAAATGTTCAAAGTTTGTGAGAAGATTTGTAGCTTGGGTGCTCATTGTTGAAACAACACAGAAGTGCTTCACAGGAGGCTCCCAAGCACTGAGGATGTCACCTAGACAGGGGACGAAACGTCTGCAACACGGATAAAGAAATGGCTCGAAGGTAGACGATAGAGGGTGTGCTGAGAGTTGCTTTTCAGACTGGAGACCTGTGACCAGCGGTGTGCCACAAGGAGCAGTGCTGAGTCCATTGCTTTTCCTCACTTATATAAATGATTTGGATGTGAACATAGAAGGAATAGTTAGTAAGTTTAGAGATGGTACCAAAATTGGAGGGTGTAGTGGACAGTGAAGAAGGTCACTGCAGAGTAAACGGAATCTTGATCAGATGGGCCAATGGATTGGGGAATGGCAGATGGAGTTTAATTTAGATAAATGCGAGGTGCAGCATTTTGGGAAAGCAAACCTTAGCAGGATTTAATGGCAAGACACTGGGAAGTTGCTAAACAAAGAGACCTTGGAATGCAGGTTCATAGCTCCTTGAAAGTGGAGTCATAGGTAGATTGGATAGTGAACGTAGCTTTTGGTATGCTTTCCTTTATTGATCTGAGCATCCAGTATAGGAGTTGGCAGGTCATGCTATGGTTGTGTTGGACATTGGTTAGGCCACTTTTGGAGGCTGGGACAACTACAGCATTTAAAAGGCATCTGGGTGGGTACATGAATAGGAAGGACATGGGCCAAGAGATTAGATCAATTTAGGACATCTGGTCAGCATGGACCAGTTTGACCGAAGGGTCTGCTTCCATGCTGTATATCTCTATGACTCTAATCCACAACTGGAATGAGGATTTGGGTGTCATATTCAGACGCACTCAGTTTGAATGGCTGATATTGAATTTTTGTAGCATCCCAAAATACTTTATAGAGTCAAGGGAAAATTTGATAGAGGATTTTGAGGAAAAAAAAGGATATGACCATTATGGAACTCATGAAAAAAAATGACCACAGCTTGGTTGGCAGATGATGTGTTTAGAAGGTTTTTAAAATGTAGTGAATTGCTGGGAGTCAGTTGGCCAAATTTGAAGAAGGAATGACACCAATCGAGGAAACACAAGTCAGGCTATCTCCACTTCCAACAGGCAGGATTTAAAAACACTTCACTTTTGAATTCTATGGTATAAAAATCAATTTGTAATCTATATTAGAACATGATATGAGAGAACTTTCAACAATAAAGAAAATAACTTCAGTAAAGAAACCTTCTTATATTGTCAGTGACTCTGTTGTTTGTTATGAAAGACCCAAGTGTCCAAATACAATTCAGAATGATGCAAAAACAGACCCCATGTAGGATTCCTTCAGATACAGCTTTTGCTTCCTGACTTGTTCCATTTTCAAATCTCTCCTGTCTTCCGAAATAGCAGCTCCTTCATCTTTTGTTTCTAAACCTTCCCTTCCCATTTGCCCTGTCTTGGTATTTGCTTTAAATCTCTTCCATCTCTACCCTTAGCGAGTTCTCATGGAAAGGTCACTGATCTGAAACATGATTCTTTTTCGCTCTCCACAGATGCTGCTTGCCCTGTTAAGTTATTTCCAGCATTTTCCGTTCTTAATTCAAATTTTCAGCATCTGAGGTATTTTTCACTTTGTTTTCGGATTTAAGTTTCATTTGTGCTCCAACATATAGGCCATAAGTTTATTTTTTCTATAAATGTTTAGCATACCCCTGTTAGTTCAAAGCACTCAATTAGAGTCAGAATGAGAGAAAGTGAGGGCTGCAGATGCTGGAGATCAGAGCTGAAAATGTGTTGCTGGAAAAGCGCAGCAGGTCAGGCAGCATCCAAGGAACAGGTGTATCGACGTTTTGGGCATAAGCCCTTCTTCAGGATTCCTGAAGAAGGGCTTATGCCCGAAAAGTCGATTCTCCTGTTCCTTGGATGCTGCCTGACCTGCTGCGCTTTTCCAGCAACACATTTTCAGCTGGAGTCAGAATGAGTAAGAAGGTAGCTTGCCTTTCCACACAGCTAGTTGAGGCCTTTGCTATCTGTACTAGATGTAATGACACTTGAGTTCAGACAAAGTTTTGAAAGTGTCATGCTTCACTCACTGAAGGTACCTGTGAAGATTGAGAGATGCTGGTTGGCCACGTTGGGAAAAAACCTGGTCCTGTTGCAACTAGAAACTTCCCGACAACAAACAGAGGTTAGATTCCAGTTGCAATATAATACTTTGCAGATTGTGTAGAAGTGACAGCAAACTACAACATGGTCTGGTTAAAGGGATCGATGCCGAAGCTCCCAAGGATCGTGGCCTGCCTCAAACTACAAGGCACGGTCTGGACAAAGTTGACGCCACCTGTGAAGCAAATTCAGTCAGCCCTCATGTTCAGCCTTTACTGTCTATTTGAGAAATAAGTCAACACACCTGTGCAAATTTTAAAGGAGTAGCCTTATCCTGGCAATGCAAGCAGCCAACATGAACGATAGAGCCAAACTTGAACACAGACCCTAACACCACACAGTAATACTTACAGATATAGGACCTCGAGCTAAACCAATATAAAATAGTCACGGTTTTCCATTTTATGGTATGGGAGATGCGTTCGCCCATCATGTGGCTGCCAGTCAACAAGGAGCTATCCAGCCCAAACCAATTTCCTACTTTTGGTCCATAGCCTTGCAGTTTGTGGGAACTTAGGTACATTTCCAAATACCTTTATCTGGAACATTGTTAGGTTTACTCCATATCTGCATCCTTTCATGTGGTAGATAACAGGAATTGTACACCTTAAAAATGATCTTCTTCAGCAACCCTTTCCTCTGATGAACTACCTGCTTTTATATGCAGCAGCTTCTTCAATCGCTTCATCAAATTGTTAAACAAAACCTAAGCATCTCAGAACTTTGAGGCAGGCAACCAAACGACTGGTCAGAGGAGTTAGTTTTAAACTGCATATAGGAAGAGGAAAGACAAAGAGAGCTAGGGAGGTTTAGGGAGGTACATAAAGGAATTTAAAGTTCAGGGAGTAGATAGTATAGATGCAAAATTAGAAAGTGATGGAAACTAGAGTTGTGCAATAGTTAGAACTGGAGAAGTGTAAGATTGCAAACAGTAATAGGATGAAAGGACCTTATAAAGATACGGAGGCAAGAAAGGATGCGAATGCAAGGAGGAACATCTCAAATTTGAGGCGTTGTCAGACTGAAAACCAAGGTAGGCCAACAAGCATCAAGATGAACATGATTTGGTACATTAGGGCATTGATGGATCATAGAATCTCAACAGTGTGGAAGCAGGCCATTTGACCTTTCGAGTCCACACTGACCCTCTGAACAGCATCCCACCCAGACCCACCCTGCATTTCCAATGACTAATTCACTTAACCTACACATCCCTGGAAACGATGGACAATTTAGCATGGCCAATCCACCTTAACCTGCACAGTTTTGGACTGTGTGAGGAAGACAGAGCAACCAAAGGAAGTGTGTAGATGCAAACTCCACACAGACAATCACCCGAGGCAGGTATCGAACACAGGTCCCTGGCACGGAGGCAGTAGTGCTAACTACTGAGCCACCATGCTGCATATGGTTCATGTATGAAGCTACATTGAAAGTATAATTTTGCAAAACTCGGTGTGGCAATGATTTGGCAAATCCGTTTAATTATGAATCACCTTAATTCCAATTTAAATTTTCATTTAGCAAAATGACAGAACTTTGGATACATGCCTCATTTAACTTAGTGCTAATTAGGCTAAACTCAGTTGCCTTGTATTGTCAAATGGAGCTAAATTTGTTGCTTTCTTTAACCTATGAGCTACAATACTAACACAGTGCATCAACTTAAGTAATCACCAGTGAACTTAAAGCTTTCAGACTACATGGCCATCAAGCTCAGACCAGGATTGAAAGGGATGGCAATCTCATACTCATATAGAGTCATAGAGATGTACAGCACGGAAAAAGACCCTTCGGTCCAACCCGGCCATGCCGACCAGATATCCCAACCCAATCTAGTCCCACCTGCCAGCACCCGGCCCATATCCCTCCAAACCCTTCCTATTCATATACCCATCCAAATGCCTTTTAAATATTGCAATTGTACCAGCCTCCACCACATCCTCTGGCAGCTCATTTCATACACGTACCACCCTCTGTGCAAAACAGTTGCCCCTTAGATCCCTTTTATAACTTTCCCCTCTCACCTTAAACCTATGCCCTCTAGTTCTGGACTCCCCGATTCCAGGGAAGAGAGTTTGTCTATTTATCCTATCCATGTCCCCCATAATTTTGTAAACCTCTATAAGGTCACCCCTCAGCTTCCAACAGTCCAGGGAAAACAGCCCCAGCCTGTTCAGCCTCTCCCCATAGCCCAAATCCTCCAACCCTGGCAACATCCTTGTAAATCTTTTCTGAACCCTTTCAAGTTTCACAACATCTTTCCGACAGGAAGGAGACCAGAATTGCATGCAATATTCCAAAAGTGGCCTAACCAATGTCTTGTAGAGCTGCAACATGACTTCCCAACTCCTGTGGGGCGGCATGGTGGCTCAGTGGTTAGCACTGCTGCCTCACAGGACCAGGGAGCTGGGTTCGATTCCTGACTTGAGCGACTGTGTGGAGTTTGCATATTCTCCCTGTGTCTGCGTGGGTTTCCTCTAGGTGCTCTGGTTTCCTCCCACAATCCAAAGATGTGCAGGTCAGGTGCATTAGTCAGGAGTAAATATATGGTAGGGGAATGGGTCTGGGTGGGTTACTCTTTGGAGGGTTGGTGTGGACGTGTTGAGCCAAAGGGCCTGTTTCCACACTGTAGAGAATCTAACCTCGCAAAGCAGACTTGAAAACAAACCAAAGGTTTTGTTACTTCTAGACTGGGCCATTCCAATGCAATCCCAGCCAGTGTCCACATTCCATCCTCTGTAATCTCGATATCATTTAAAATTCCATGGCCCACATCCTAACTTGTCGTGAAAATGAAAGTCGTCACAGTCCCTTAGAATTGTAGGCTGCCCTCCATTTACAGAGAAGCAACTACTGCTGAGTTTAACTTTTGCAAAACTCAGTGTGGCAATGATTTGGCAAATCCGTTTAATTATGAATCTCCTTCATAGTGAACTACTATTACTGGCATCACTGTGTATTGCAAACCAGAGGTACAGCAACTGAAGCTAACTGACCCCCGTCGTAATTTACACAAAGTCCTGTTCATCCATCATCGTTGTGCTTGGTGACCTATATCACATTAGCAATGGTCCCAATTTTGAAATTCTCAAAACTGATTGCTTACAAATTCTCACATGACCTCGTCCTTCCCGGTCTGTGATTTCCTCCAGAGCTAGAATCCATCAGGATACCTGCACTCCTCAAATCCTGGCTCTTGAGCATTCCTGATATTAATCACTCATCCTAGCCCTGAGCACTGAATTTCCCTCCCGAAAACTCTGACTCTGTACGCTCCTTAATACCTCCTGGCTTCAGCAAGCTGATATCACCGATATCCCCTTTCGTGCCTCAGTGTCAAATTTTGTTTGATAACACTCCTGTGAAGTAGCTTGGAAGCTTAATATTTTAAGAGTGCTAAATAAATACATGGTATTTTTGTTGTATATTGACAACACTATTTTGAAAAATCTGTTGTGGCAGGGAGAAATGTTTTTTTCCCAGGCACACTCTACACAATGCCAAATATGAAATGACAAGCAATTGGGTTTACGGCTTCATTAACGGACATCAGACATTGGCTTCAATGATGAAAGTGCAATGGATTATCATGTAGTAACCTGCAAATCTGGGCTGCAAAGCCAATTAACACCTCTCCCATCAACCAATATAGAAAATTCATTAAAAAGTTATTGAATTGGAAATCCACAGCTGTCTAATCCAGACTTCACTCAGCTACTGTTCTGCAGTCTGCACACAACTTGATTGCTCTCTGGGCACAGAGTCAGCAAGCCTTATTTATTCCACTGACATTTATTCTGCAGGGAGGAAAATGCTGCATAACTCAGTGAAATACCCAGTAGTGCAGGAAAGCAAAGGTAGATTATACAATCTAAGTCGTCTGCAAAATGGGAAAACTGTCCCCTAAGAATACAAGTGATAAGAGCAAAAAAAGTGAAGCTCTTAGCAAGCCTCCGTTAGAAATGAGGTGAAGACTCAACACCAAAAGGCGTAACAAATTTTGCACATTTCTGGCATCAGATACACGAATAGATCGAACTGTAATATGTGAATCACAATACTGACAATATTTTTGTGAAAAATGGGATTGCCAAGAACAATGTGTTTGGATTCTTGGCAACATTCCTGGATTTCATAATTAAAAAAAATAAAAAAATGTGACTTCTATAAAATTATAAATCTTACATCAGTGTTAAGATTTCTCACGGGTGTAATGATAAAGGAAAATAAACAGCGTCAGCTAATAAAACAAAAAGCACAGAGACTGCAGACATCAAACTTCTGTCACTGCTATTTTTTTGTAGTTTTGCCTCCTAAGGGCAGCCACTGTATTTCATTCCAGTGAAACATTTTCAACTAAGAGGAAATGCAGTTTTGAATCTAGTCTTGGCAAATTGTCAATGACCAGAATTGGAAGCTTACTTGTGTGTTAATCAGATGATGGTTGTAAAAACCAGCAACATATCAGAGAAGTATGCAAGTTAAGGTTCAACGATTTATGTATTTTATTACCTTTGATCTGTTTTAAAAGCACATACATATATTCAGGTTCACTGACTGCTATGGAATGAGCTGCTACAGTCTCCAAGCATTGCTTAAAGGAATGAATGTTTCATTAATTTTCTGTTTAAGGATGCAGGTACAAAGATCAATTGCTCTGGTACAAGCAGTACCATGCGTACTAATGCTTTGGAAAGTAACACCAGCAGTTTGGTTAATTAGGTCACACCTGCACAATAAATGCAGGCACATTTTGTCAAAAGACTTTGTACAACTCTGGGGTCAGGACCAGAATGAAGTGACTGACGTCCTACTCTCTCCAGACGGGGCCATAATAATGTTGCCAGTTCAGTTTAAGCAGGATCAAAATGAATGCAGCTCTTTCCAAATACCTTGCAAAATATCATCCTTTTTAAAAATTCATTCATTAGCTGTGGGAAAGACCAGCATTTATTTAATTGTTGAGGGCAGTTAAGCGTTATCCACATTACTGTGGGCCTGGACTCACTTGTAGGGCAGGCAGCATCCAAGAAGCAGGAGAGTCGACATTTCAGGCAAAAGCCCTTCATCCCCATTCCTGATGAAGGGCTTTTGCCTGAAACATCAACTTTCCTGCTCCTCGGATGCTGCTTAACCTGCTATGCTTTTCCAGCACCACACTCTTGACTCTAATCTCCAGCAACTGCAGCCCTCACTTTCGCCTCACTTGTAGGACAGAGCAGGTAAGATGGCAAACTTCCTTCCCTGAAGGACAGCAGTGAACCAGATGGGATTTCACAACAATTGCAGTGGTTACAAGGTCACTATTAGACCAACGTTTTACTTCAGAACGTTTTAAAAATTCAAATGTCATGCCAGGATCGGAACCCACATTCTCAGAGCATGAAGTTCCATTCTACCACTATGCCATGACCTCACCTGAACCCTAACTTTCATTTTAAAAAGGAAAATTCTATCAATATATTACTCCAGTGGCCAAAGGCAGGTGTGCAAACTGGCATGTTTACAGATGACATCAAATCTGACAGCAGCATGCAATCAACCAATTCCAACAAATGCTTGATCACGTCTTGTTTATCCTCATAACCTTCAATCACATCCAAATCAATTTTAATACAGCTCATTTTTGAATGTGTTAGTCAATACAGCAATGCCATTTTCTGTTCCTATTTGCATATTTGGTGGAGACTCATCTGAAACTTTTCTCATTCGACATAAACAGAGCAATCCCTGCTTGCTTTTATCTGTACTTCCTTTATGAAGTCATTTAGCCTTCTAATCATCTCTCTAACCAAGATCATCTTTTCATTTTGTACAACTCTTTCATGTTGCTATTGCTGTTTTCACATGAGGGAGCAAGATTAATAAGCCTGACCATTATTATCGGAGCTAAAACCTTCACAAAATTACTTGTCAGTTTTAAAATGCCCACATTGCTTTTGATCACCCTTTCTTTCATAATATGACTGTAAAAGCATCTTGTTCTGATGTTGCTACCCCCCGCAAATTTATTTTCAATCTCAATCTTTGTATCTTTTCCTTTCTGTTTTGTACTCTTGTTGTTCCTTGTAACTTTTCAAATTTGCAGGGTCCATGCTACTTTTTGCATTTTTTTTTATACAGCTTCAGAGATTCATTAGAAAGAAAAAAAAATTTTGCAAATGCACAGCAAAATAAAACATTTGAGATGGTCACAGAATATCTTCAAATACTTTCACGAAGAGGACAAGCAGATTTGCCAAAACAAAACAAGACACAATCAATAAGGTTTTGCACAACATTTTAATCTGGAAAGGTGCTCTATTCTGGCAAAATAGTTTTTGGACAAGTTATGAAAGCACCACAACTGGCACCATTGGCCCCGGCACAGAGAGAGAGAGAGAGATAATAAGCTGCTTGGAAAGGAAAAATCACCGTAATGCAAAAGAACAGGGGAGTTGAATAAGTGAGACAGCTGGTTCAAAGAGTCCATTCAGGTATAATGGGTTGATTGGCCTCTATATACACTTTATGATTCTAACAGCTGGTTTTCAAGCTCCAAATTGTTAGTTAGTCACTTCTGCTGGAAAGAATATGTACACGATGATCAATTAAAGGCATGATTTTGCTCAATGGAGCAAAAGATAGCAATGCTCAAATGGCATTGAAATGGGATTGAGGAAGAGATCAGGTAAATGCATTGAACACACTGAATTGTCCTAATGTTTCTAAATCTGCTCCTTTCCCCATCTCACCACTCACTCAACACAGCTCTTCCCCTTCTCTATACCGCCCCCTCACCCACAAACAAAATGCATGACTGAAGTTTGAAGCTGAGAAAATGCAATCACTAGTGATTTTGAAAGCCAAGGTAGATCAAATATAGAGTGCAGGTTGAGAGAAAAATAAGCTAAGCAATTTAAATTGAGATGATGTGACGGTGAAGGGCTAGCACCTCACAAGTAGTTTGCTATGTACTGCAGCAAGGTATGAGCTTTGTACTTGTTACTCTGTATAAGATGTTTTCTGGATTGGTTTGAGTACTCTTGGATATGTGTGTATTCTAGGAACATGGTTATCAAAGAGGATAGCTCCAGCACTTCATTTATCAAGTTATGAAAATACATTTCTCACATTCTCGTATTACTGTTGACAAATATTAATGACAACTTCAAGAAACAGCATATTAAAAAAAGTGCTGAAGAAAACATATTGAGTGAAGGAACTTGCAAACTTTATCTTCCTGCTTTCCCAGAGAAAACTGAAATTTATTTCTGGAATATCAGGTAGATCTAATCACATTCAATATGTTCCACTTTTATGATTGAAATGGAGCAATTCCCACCTGCTCCAGAGATGTTTCAGCAAATCCAAAGAGGGTGATTTAAAAAAAAACCACAATCTAAAATGGTGCAAATGCCAACTCCTATAAAGGCTCTGATTCAGACTTGCAGACAACGTTGTCTGAGTAAGATACATAGTGAGGCAGTCCCTGAGAGTTTAAAACATTAATCCCTCGTCCAAAGCTTCTGCCGACAACTGGTGAGAATAATAGTGACATGTTGCACACAAATCCAATTCTTCAAGGACACACTGCACCCTATCTAAGCAGAGCTTCTGACAAAGCTGCAGGACTGCACCGAAAATTCAGTAAAACTCTTGCCCAGTATTTAACCAGAGAATAGAACAGAATAGAATACCCTTTATTGTCCAATGTACAAAGATTTTACAACGGCTGCCTCTAATGGTACCACCTTAGGTACAAGTACCTAGGTACAAATCTAGAATACAAAACAGAAATAAAAGGAAAAGTATCAGCATTACTTACAGTGTCTAAAAAATAAGTTAGAAATAAGGTAGTTATAACATAGTTAAAGGATTGACATGGACAGTTAGCTACCAAGGGATTTACCACGATGTGTAAATTAGGCCCATGGGATGTAATGATGGTTTAAGGCCAAACAACAACAAATAAAAATGCAGCCAAGTGGTAATATGAAGGAGCTTGATTTGCATGAATCCTGACATCAGGACACTAGTTCCAGAGCAAAAAGTATGTCATTAACATCCCCCCAGTTGTTAACATTAAAGGTCAATTTTCTTGTGGCCAAGCAAGAACTGATTTAATGAAGACATGACTACAGGGTAAATCTCGAGCATATTTGTCAGAAATCAAACGTTTCCCAGGCTAGAAAGTTGAACAGAGAAGGGAAAGGAAAGAAAGCAAGATAAAGAATTATTGCTGAATAATTTACCTCCCTCATATTCGTGATCTCAAGTTAAGTGAATGGAATTTGTTTGTGTTAAAGACAAGAACATGATTACCAAAATAGTTCAGGCTATTAAGAGTTAGTAGAGTTTCTCTCCCCTTTCCCAAAATGCTGGTGTAATGTGCTGATCATCTCTTCACACTTCCTCATTATAGTTCTTATTCTCAAACCTCTCAAACATTTAAAATTTAGAATGCTTGTATGTACTTCAACCTAGTATGTCACAACAGTTTTAATGACATTGCTGATGGTGGAGAGTAAGAAGGATACTGGGATTCAGAACTCAAGAAGGAGTATACACACATCTCCAAGCAGAGTCAGCAATGTGAATGCAGACTTGACTAATTTTTCAGATTGCCAGGTCAGAAGAGTATTGTTGCTAAATTTGGAGAATATGAAGAACTCCAGACACTGCTAACTCTGGCAAAATTACCTGCGAGTTTTAAACTCCTGATGAACAATTACCCAGTGTCGGAAATCCTACTAAAAAGCCCCAACTCTGAGTTGGAGTCAGAAACTTTGGACAGTTCTGGCTTACCTTACCCAAGTGGTTACCATGAAAAGGTTAGAGGAATTAAAACCTTTGCTGATCCTTGGGTAATGATAAAACGGACTCTCTCAGACCCATAATCACTTACACCGACCACCCAGTCATCCTAATACCCTTCCACGATCTAATTCGCCCCACCCGCAACCCGACTTTCCCTCCAATCACACTGTAGACAACCAACCCGATTCCCTTAATCTAGATTCACAACTCCCACTCGAGGCCCCTTACCCACCTAGCTACCACCCAGGCCCTTCACCTGACACACTCACCCCTCACCAGCTATCCTAGCTCCTCCCTATAGCTTGTCTTTGAGACTGTTAAATCCCTTTTTACAGTATCCAGTGCCATTAAAAAGGTTGCATATCTTTACCTCTACACTTACATCATTCTTCACCATGTGGGTTCTAATTGGTTCCCATGATGGATGGACGGAGGACAAGACAGGATAGGGTAGGCTTGGAACATGGGCTGTAAGAACTGCTGACAAGTGAGTGAGCAATCTTCAGTAAACATTTCTATTGGCTGGATCTGTTCTAACAGTAATCGCAAGATTTGGGCCAGTGTTTTCATTACTCATGGCAGTAAGTAAATCAATTTGTTTCTACATGGCTCCCACACATGAAATAAACAAATCCCCATTACAATAGAAGGGAAACACCCCCGTTATTTCTCAGTCAATCTGTTGAAGATGTGCGTTTTAATACAATGGATAAAATTTGAGAAAGGAATGAAATAATGCCAATGTTTTCAGTCGTAACAATGCAGTTTTAAGCAGGACATCTTAGTAACTTAAACAAACATTCACGTTCAACACTGCTATTCAGGTTTCCAGACCAGAATGCCTAGTGTCTCACCAAATTATAGGATCTAAGTAATGGATGAAACAATTCTTTTAAAAATATGCATCTTACCATTGTTAGATTAGATTAGATTACTTAGAGTGTGGAAACAGGCCCTTCGGCCCAACAAGTCCACACTGACCCTCCGAAGAGCAACCCACCCAGACCTATTCCCCTACATTTACCCCTTCACCTGACACTATGGGCAATTTAGCATGGCCAATTCACCTAACCTGCACATTTTTGGACTGTGGGAGGAATCCGGAGCACCCGGAGGAAACCCACGCAGACACAGGGAGAATGTGCAAACTCTACAGAGTTGCCTGAGGCAGGAATTGAACCCGGGTCTCTGGCGCTGAGAGGCAGCAGTGCTAACCACTGAGCCACCGTGCCGCCCACTATGCCACTGTGCCGCCCACCAAATCCTTGCCTTGAAAAGAAAAGGTCATGAGAATTCCCAACAGATACATTCATCTATATACCCTAAATCCATAAGCAAAGTCACCCCAGCCCCAAAGGAATTTAGGGCTACTTTCTCATCAGAGACAGGATCTCAGGTGAGGGGCAAGGTTGAGAAGGCAGACCCTTCATGGTGACCTCAGCTGGTGCAGGAATTGAACCTGTTACTGTTGGTGTCACTCAACACAGTAAACTAGCTGTCCAGCCAACTTAGTTAACCGACTGTCACTTTAAATTATAATCAGAGAAAAAGATCTTGCAGTAATTACGTTTAGAAAATTAAGAACAGCACTTCATGCTTGCTCAAGGCTGAGGCTCCTTGCCTGAACTACAAAGTCAGAAAATGACCCTTTTTCCTCAACTTCTGGAGATATGAGATTAGATACCCGGAGCAAACAACCAATAGTTGGTGAAAAATAAACTTGTACATGGAGCATATCGAATGTTGTTTACATGAGTTCAGATCCACATATAACATTGCTTCTCTGTAATTATTCTGGCAACATTCTCAATTATGCCTTTTAAAATAAAAATTCATTCACAGGATGAGGGCACCACTGGTTAGGCCAGCATTTCTTGCCATTCATTAATTGCCCAGAGGGCAGTTAAGAATCTTCCACAGTCTGGAGTCTGGAGAGTCTGGAGTCACATGTAGGGCCAGACCAGATAAGGATGGCAGTTTCCTTCCCTAAGGGTCATTAGTGAACCAGATGGGTTTTTCTCAACTTTTAATGGTCAGCATTAGACTCTTAATTTCAGATTTTTATTGATATCAAATTCCACCATCTGCGGGGGTAAGAGTAGCGCTGCTGCTTCACAACTCCAGGGACCCGGGTTCGATTCCTGCCTCGGGTGACTGTCTGTGTGGAGTTTGCACATTCTCCCTGGGTCTGCATGGGTTTCCTGCAGGCACTCCAGTTTCCTCCCACAGTCCAAAGATGTGCTGGTTCGGTGGATTATCTATGGGAAATGCAGGGTTACAGGGATAGGGTAGGGCGAGGGACTGGATGGGTTGCTCTCTGGAGGATCGGTGTGGACTAAATGCCTGCGCCCACACTGTAGGGGGATTGTATGATTCACACATGGGTTCCTGGATTAACAGACCAGGATAGTACCACAAGAACGTTACCTCTGCCTTGGAGGTAGTTTTCCAAGAACACATTAAATCAAGTTTTGCACCCAACACTATATAAGACTGCGGCAGCATTTGACTCAGTAGTTAGCACTGTTGCCTCACAGTGCCAGGGACCCGGGTTCAATTCCTGCCTCGGGTGACTGTCTGTGTGGAGTTTGCACATTCTCCCCTTGTCTGCGTGGGTTTCCTCCGGATGCTACGGTTTCCTCCCACAGTCCAAAGATGTGTGGGTCAGGCGAATTGGCCATAGTGTTAGGTGCATTAGTCAGGGGCAAATATAGGTCTGGGTGGGTCTTTCTTTGGAGGGTCAGTGTGGACTTGTTGGGCCGAAGGGCCTGTTTCCACACTGTAGGGAATCTAATCTAAAATATCCCTTACTATTCATATAAAACAATTGTTCATAATCTTTTTGAAGAGGCAGATTACTTTGCAGACTCCCTGGCACTGCCATTTCAAAGATTACTTCATTACACAAGACATAGTAACCCTCATTTCACCAGAGTAACTTATATACTGTTTGTAATTATATTGCTGCCAGTTTTAACAGAAAATAGAGATGCTAATGTCATCCCTTAATTATAAAATATAATCTTAAAGCAACAATAAATATCTTTATTACAAACAGGAATTTAAGGGTAATTAATTTAGCAGTAGCTGTCAAAGTTGCTGCTGTAATTGACCAATCAAGGGCTAAATCCTTGCCTTTCATTTGTAGATTCTTAATCTTTGTGCACTTCCAGAACACTTCAAACTCACTACAAAATGGGATTCTGACAGATAAACATAGCCAAAAAGGCACCACCTTTGATGAAAACGGCAATGCAGATATGATGTTCTAAAAGACTTCATATTCTGACAGCTGTTCCGTGAGCATAGTGGTGAATGTAACTGACATCTTTGTCACATGCTGATTTTTAAAAAAATATTAACTGTTCTTGGGATATGGACATTGCTGGCTAGGGCAGCATTAATTGCTCATCCTTAATTGCTCTTAAAGAGATGGTGTTGAGCTTTCTTCTTGCACCACTGCAGTCTGTTGCTCCATTTCAGGCATATGTTGCTGTTAGGAAGGGAGTTCTTGATTTTGACCCAGTGACATAATGAAGGAATGATTATAGTTCCAGGTTAAGACGGTATATAGCTCAGACTGGAAGCTGGTGGTGTGCCCATACATATGTTGCCTTTGACCTTCCAGGTGGTAGGCTGATGATTAGGAAAGGTGGGGTCAAAGGAGTCGAGGTAAGTTGCTGCAGTGCGTCTTGTAGATGGCGCGCTGCCGCCACTGTGCTTCGATGGAAGGAAATGAACACTGAAGGTGGTGGATAGGTGTCCATGAAGCTTTGCCCTAGAGCTTCATAGCGCTATTGGAGCTAAACCATCCAACGAAGTGGAGTGTATTCCATCATAGCCTGAATTATGTTTTGTAGAGGATGGGCAGGCTTTTTGGAGACAAGTGGTGAGCTACTCAACAAAGAACGCCCAATTCCTGATCTACTCTTGGTCTTGGTCATCAGTGTTTATATTTGGTCCATTATTCCACTCAATGTATAATTTCCTGAATTCCCACCCCAACTGTATGTTTGGCTTTAAAGTGCAGGCTCCTCCCTGAAACTGTTGATATGAATATTTACTTCACAAGCTTTTGACCTTCAGGGACAGCACAGTGGCTCAGTGGTTAGCTCTGCTGCCTCATGGCACCAGGGACCCAGTTCCAATTCCACCTTGGGTCACTGTCTGTGTGGAGTTTGCACATTCTCCCCATCTGTGTGGGTTTCCTCTGGATGCTCCGGTTTCCTCTGGATGCTCCGGTTTCCTCCGTCAGTCCAAAGATGTGCAGGTTAGATAGATTGGCTGTACTAAATTGCCCCATAGTATCCAGGGATGTGAAAGCTAGGTGGACTAGCCATGGGAGATGCAGGGTTACAGGGACAGGATTAGGGAGTTGGTCTTACTCAATGGGCAAATGGCCTCTTTCTGCACTGTAGAGATTCTATGACTCTGGTCCTACAATCACAGGACTGATACTTGATGCCAGCGCAAGTGACTATTAGTTAGGCTAGACACTCATCTGCAAGGGTCAACAGGCTATCCCATTGCTGGGAATTGATAGCCGACCGACCGGATGGACCTCTGCCAATTATCAGGCAGAAGTGAGTACTGTAGATGCTGGAGATTAGAGTCAAGATTAGAGTGTGATGCTGGAAAAGCACTTCAGAGCAGGCAGCTTCGGAGGAGTAGGAAAATCAATGTTTCGGGCAAAAGCCCTTCATGAGGAATCTAATCTTGACTCTTCCAATTATCAGGCATGAAATGCAACAGGAAATGGAAGTGGGGATTTTCTTGTTACCACAAGTGCTATGGAGAATGCTCTCACAAGAGCAGCAGCCCCCAATGCAACAGAACCACTCCCACAATTTTATAATAGAAAGGGGGAAGCTGATTCTTTTCCCAATACGAAAGTGTTGTTTGCATTACTTTAACAGCTGTGAATTTGAATTGGAAGTAAATCAACATCACAGATTATCAGGTCATTATCACATTAGTTGCCGGAACTCACTGTGCGCAAATGGCATGCCGTATTTTCCACAACAGTGACTACATTTCAAAAACACTTCATTGGTTGTAAAGTGCTTTGAGAAGTCCCGAGGTTGTGAAATGTGCTGCATAAATTCAAGTCTGTCTTTTCAAATATGGATTCACAGAAGAAAGAGAAAGATCGAAGATACAGAATAGTTCCTTTCAATGGAGTTCAACTTTCAGATTGGTTTAATTACTGTTCAACAAGTCTTCATCTTATGAAAGCAACCTAAACTTGAGATGGAGGTAAGCTTTTCATTGAGGCTCAACATTTAGAACGTCGATCAAAATACAAACTTAAAATTATGGTAGTTGGTGGGAGAAGCAATGGTCTAGTGGTATTACCATTGGACTGTTAGTCCAGAGATCTAGGTAACATTCTGGGGACCTGTGGTCAATTCTCAGTGGGACACTGTGAGAACCTCTCCAGCTATGTTGAGGGCATCTTGAACCCACTGTACAAGGAACCCCAAGCATCTGTCACAGCACGACAGACTTCTCACAGAAACTCAGCACCCACAGCCTAGCTGAACCAGGAACATTCCTCGTCACATTGGATGTTTCAGCACGCTACACCAGCAACCCCAATGACGACAGCATCACTGCAACAGCCTCAGTACCAACACTAACTGCTGCCACTCACCAGGCACCATCCTACAACTCAACCACTTCATTCTAGACTGCAACACGTTCACCTTCAACAACAGTTCTTCATCGAGACATACTGAGCAGCCATGGGGATCAAATCTGCACCTCAATATACCAACATTTTCACACACAAGTTCAAGCAAGATGTCTTTGCTGTGCAGGACCTTTGCCCAACGCGACACACCAGGAAGAAAATGCATGGAAGGCATTTTCTTCCATTGGACTCATGGCAAGGAATCAGCAAAATGACTACATAACGATATCAACATGTTCCATCTCACCATCAGATTTACCACGGACCAGGGGTGGCATGGTGATTCAGTGGTTAGCATTGCTGCCACACAGTGCTAGGGACCTGGGTTTGATTCCATCCTCTGACAACTGTCTGTGTGAAGTTTGCACATTCTCCCAGTGTCTGCTTGGGTTTCCTCTGGGTGCTCTGGTTTCCTCCCTCAGTCCAAAGATGTACAGGTTTGGTGAATTGGCCATGCTAAATTGTTTATAGTGTTGAGGGATGTGTACATTAGGTGCATTAGTCAGGGCTCAGTGTAATAGGGGAATGGGACTGGGTGGGATACTCTTCGGAGGTTCTGCATGGGCTTGCTGGGTTGTAGGGCCTGTTTCCACACTGTAGGGATTCTATCTTATTCTAAAATATACTCTTCAGAATCAGTTTCATTCTTGGACACACACATCTCCAGCAAGGATAGAAACCTTGGGTACTTTACTCTACCGCAAGCCCACGGATAGCCTCACGATGCTGCACTTCTCCAGCTTCCACCTTAAACATATTAAAGAAGCAACTCCTCCTACAAGCCCTGCGTATACGCAGGATCTACTCAGTTGAGGAGGAACGCAACAGACTCCTAAAGATTTTGAAGGACTCCTTCATAAGAATGGGATACAATTCTCAACTTATCGACCGCCAGTTCCAATGTACCACAGTGAGAAACCGCAACGACTTCCTCAAAAGACGGACACAGGATACAATAGATACAGGACTCTTCATCATCCAGTACTTCCCCACAACGGAGAAAGTACACTATGTTCTCTGCTGCCTTCAACATGTCATCGATGACGATGAGCATCTTGTAAAGATAATCCCTACACCTCCACTTCTCACCTTCAAAAAACCACCAAACCTTAAACAGACCATCATTTGCAGCAAACTAGCCAGCCTTCAGGACAACATCAACCACAACACCACAAAACCCTATCATGGCAACCTCTGCACGACATGTCAGATTATTGACATCGATACTACCATCACACACTGGAAGACCACCCACTATGTACACGGTAGACACTCATGGGACTCTGCCAATGTTGTCGATTTCATACACTGCAGGCAAGGATGGCCAAGACACAGTATATTGGTGAGACCACACAGACACTATAACAATGGATGAACGGTCAGCTCGCAACAGGTATGTTCACTTCTAGTCAGAGAACACTTCGACGGTCTTTGGATAAGCATTCTCCAGAGCAGCCTTCAAGATACACAGCAACGCAGAATTGCCGAGCAGAAACTGATCGCCAAGTTCCGTACCCATGAAGATGGCCTCAACCATGATCTTGGGTTCAGGTCGTGCTACATGTGACCCCACCGCACTGTTCTGTATCTGTAAAATCTTCCTTTCAGACTTGTTTTGACACCATCACCTTAATAAATTGTTATGATCTCTCTACCTTAATTAGTTTGTATAGTTTTGGATGACTTATTATTTTGGTTAGACCCTCAACATGTGACTCTTACATCTGTTATGCTATTCCAGTCATTTGGCTTGTATCCAGCACCACCTTATTTTTAATTTTTTGTAATTATCTCTCTACTTCATTTAATCAGATTAGAGGTCATCCCATCGCTTGTTATTCAGCTGTGGACACTGTACTCACACCACCTGACAGTCTTGAACACCTGCACAGACCTATCATTCCGCCTGTCAATACTCCGTTCACGCCATTTTGTATGATCTTTTGATCTCTCTGTCCAAAAATATCTGGAATTTAGTGTTTAATGGTGACCACAAATCTGTTGCAGATTGTTGGGAAAAACCCATGTAATGTCCTTCATGTGAGAGAAACTGTGGCCTACATACGACTCCAGACCCTGGGCAATGTGGTTGACTCTTAACTGCTCTGTGCGAAATCAGCAATTTGCAATGAATCTTGGCTTAGTGTGCAACACTCTCATCCTGTACAGACATTTTTAAAATGGGACGGTGGCTCAGTTGGTAGCACTGCTACCTCACAGCACCAAGGAGCCAGGTTCGATTCCA
This sequence comes from Chiloscyllium plagiosum, assembly GCF_037043375.1. Lineage (NCBI taxonomy): Eukaryota > Metazoa > Chordata > Chondrichthyes > Orectolobiformes > Hemiscylliidae > Chiloscyllium > Chiloscyllium plagiosum. Next base: position 50,803,511 of record NW_028270169.1, read on the forward strand.
GTCTCAGGTGACAGTTTGTGTGGAGTTTGCACATTCGCCCAGTGTCTGTACAGGTTTCGTCCAGATGCTCCGGTTTCCTCCCACAATCCAAAGATGTGCAGGTTAGGTGAACTGGCCGTGTTAAATCGCCCATAGTGTTCAGGGATATGTAGGTTAGGTGCATTAGTCAGGGGTAAATGTAGGATCATAGGGTAGGGAACTGAGTCTGGGTGGGTTACTCTTTGGAGGGTCGATGTGGACCTGCTGGGCTGAAGGGCCTGTTTCAGTTTTGTAGGGATTCTATGGCCTTCTAAAGTTAGCGAAGAGATTGGGGGGGAAGCTGCAATATTTGAAGCATGCTTAATGTCACAAGTTTAGTACATCATTAAATATCCATAGCTCACTGAGGTTCATCTTAAGATGAATTACTCTGGGCAGATCTAAGAATGTTCTGTGTAAAGATGGAGGAGGTGAGTCATGGGGGAGGAGAAACAGGAGATAATTGCTCTTGATATCTGAACACAGGGCATTGGCAACATTGAGAGATATGGGACAATAATATCCTCCTCCACTGCAAAGGCATAAAAAGCCTGGAGAAACGAAACAGTGGGGATAAATGAGCAATATATTACATTAGGAAATACGATGATAAAAATTGCAAAGTCAAAATTAAGGTTAATATTTTACAACTCATTTTAATTTTTAAAAATATTTTAAAACCATTTTACAAAACGATTAACAAATCAGATGGTATTAATAAAAAAATTAAAACATGAAGCATAGTAACACAATCTGCATTTGAAAAAAGGCTGAAGTTTCAGAAACTAGCACTGCTATGCACATCAACGATTCCCTATCTTCAACATATGCACTTATCCATCCTACTCCTTTAGAAATTCTGGTACTGTGCATTTAGCAATAACATGCAGGCGTATACCATCAAATTAGACTCATAAGTAGTTCATGGACTTTTACTGCATTTAAAAAGTTATAGCCTTTTTATTATTCAAGGATATAACCTACAAAGCTAATTTTCTCACTTACAATGTTGCTGTTGGGTTTCCTGACTATAACCACATCAAAACTGGATCAATAAGCTCATCTTTACAGCTGTCCCATGTTCTGGTGATGCGTAACAGGCTTCAAACTGACAACTGGTCTATTTATTGATTATCAGTGATCCATCAGTTTGGCAGATAGAGAGACTAAATTCTCTTATTTATCTACACCTCAATCAGAATCATTGAAGTGTCGCAGCACAGAAGGTGGCCATTTGGCCCATCGTGCCTGCTTCAGAGAGATGCCACAAAACGAAGGACTTTAGTGAAACAGCAAGAAAAAGCTCAAAATTCAACTAAGCTGCAACACATTCTTCTGCCCTTATTCATTTTCACACTGTACTCCCATGCTGGCTACTTTTGCACATAGCCCAACTGACACAAACCTGCTCAAGTTTGAGTGTGGCATGCACCTACAGTTAACTTTCTATGTTCATGTTAAAAAGCAGGCTGGCAATGTGAAAGGAATATCGACTCTGACAGAGGCACAGGGTTCTGGCTTAAACATTTGAGGTACAAGCCACATATATTTGCTATTATCTGGTCACCTTGTAAAGCTGGGCTGCAGCTTGGTTCCACTTAATTCTGCAACATTCCTGTATACTGACTACATGAAGGTCAGAAACAGGCCTAATAGGGAATATAATTTAAGAAAGGGAAGGAAAATCTTATTGAAGGAAGAAATAAAACAAACAAATTTGTGTTTACATGATCTTCTAACAATACAAAAACGTTTGTTTCAGATGTACTCCCAAATGCAACTACATAGGACTTTAAGGACCTAATGTACTAGTCATCACGTTTAATTACAGTGAGATTACAATACAAGCATCCAACATGCTCTACAATATTTAGCAGGCTTCATAATTATACCACGATGATTACGGTTATAATTAAATTTTGCAAAATTTATGACATTAATTGCTTCCCAGAATTAATACACCATTTTTAAAATTCCATTCTTTATGACACACATGGTACAGTGCAGGAAGTATTAGTGGGCGGCACGGTGGCACAGTGGTTAGCACTGCTGCCTCACAGCGCCAGAGACCCGGGTTCAATTCCCGCCTCAGGCGACTGTCTGTGTGGAGTTTGCACGTTCTCCCCGTGTCTGCGTGGGTTTCCTCCGGGTGCTCCGGTTTCCTCCCACAATCCAAAGATGTGCAGGTCAGGTGAATTGGCCATGCTAAATTGCCCGTAGTGTTAGGTAAGGGGTAAATGTAGGGATATGGGTGGGTTACGCCTCGGCAGGTCGGTGTGGACTTGTTGGGCCGAAGGGCCTGTTTCCACACTGTAGTCTAATCTAATCTAATCTAATCTAATCTATTCACACGGGACAGAGCATTCAAAAGCAAACAGAAGTACAGCAAGACATCAACATATCGGCAGAATATACCACCTGCACATACAAGTGGAAAAATCCCCATCTTTGCAGTTCTGTTCAAGTTCCAGGCTGTGGTGAAGCCAAGGGACCTTGATAGCTTGATGGCTACGTAATAAATTTGTTTAAAAAAACCTAATCTTTTCCCTCAATGTTAAGGTCATTGAAATAATTTAGACAGGCAAGGTGCAAACCAAACTTCAGCCCACTTGATACAAACAATAATTTGAAAACACAACGTTGAGTTCAAATGAAATCATCAAATCCTTCAAAGAATCTGCAACATTGTGAATTCGAGACCAAAAGCATGGTGGCTCATTGATTCAGATTATGCCAATTATTTGTGGTTCAAGGTTATTTTTAGATTCCAAAATAAACTGCTCCAGTCTCCCGGAGTGAAAGCACCATCTATTTCAATTAATTCAGATCAATGGGTCAAGATTATGCTTTCAAGCTCTAATTAGATCCTCCATCTATTCAATGAGCCAAAAGTATTGCTTAATGAAGATGGAAAGTTGATTCAAAGCAACATGACTAACAACAAGAAGTGCTCCAGAACGGCAACTGGTCCCAGCAGCATGGTGAAATACAGGCCAACCGTCCACCTTCTCACCTCCCCAAACGGACTAGGGTATGGAAGGTGGTGTGGGAAATCCAGCTTCACCATAATGTCAGACAGTATTTATCACCAACTAAAGAGAACGAGGTAAAATTTACTGCCAAGGATAAAGCCGTACAGCTGACATTTGTATCCTCCTTTGACTAACACTATTAGCACTATCTTTTCTGGCTCACATATTTTGCTAGCTACCCCTTATAGGCATCTAAGCTAATCACCTTAACCACGTGACGACGTAGAGTTCCACATTCCAATCAGCCTTTAGCTATCTTACACTTATCACCATTGTTACTTATTCATTGAATGCAGAAATGTCAAACAGGTGTCAACATTTTAGTTTGATTATATCTCCTCTAACCTTTCATGGACATAAATATAACAAGACCTCACATTTAATTTTAAGTACAGAAAAGCATCTAAGGCTGCAACCAGTTCTTTAATGTCTGAACCACAGAGAAAAAAAGACCGCAAGTGAGCAATAGTACAGTGAAAATCTAGTTTGTGACTCAAATGCTTTAGAATATAACTTTGAACTTCATGAACATAACTAAAGATCAGAGTGTTAATGCAAGATAGATGCAAAATTTAATGAGAAACTGGTAATAATCCTGAAGTGAATGTGATTCAAATAAGCTGGGATTAATTACAGTTTAAAAAATCATTTTACAAGGTCAGAGGGAAAGGTGTAAACAGCTCAGCAGTGAATGACCCATTTTTGGTGAAGCAGTGTATCAATTAACAGCTTGTGGAACACAGTCAGCTGTCACAGAGGTATTTGTGATGAACCTCAAAAAAAGCACTGCATTTCTCTCCATACCTTTTTTGCAAAGGTAAATTCCACAAGGTGGTGATCAACAGTCTCTTCTGCACTACAGCCACTGAGGGCAACATGCAGAAAAGATGAGACTCTCGTATGTTGGAAAGATCTAATGGGAAAGGCCTTTCTCACTACTAGACAACTTACATCCTGATGCTTGTTTATAAATTCTGACGCTGATGTTATCTTCCAAATGATTTGGGAAGTCTGCTTGGGGAACCATCTGACAGGATCGACCATCTCCTTTTACTGCAGCACCTTGAGGACTTTGCAAGCTGATGACTGCCTGATATCAAGATGTTTTTAGGCATAAGCATTTCTATAATGGACCAGTGGTATGGCACAGTCTAACTATCTGGAGTATTCTGCAGCAATGAGGCTGGATCCACCCTTTGCAACACCAGGGACAAATAGAACCTGGTAAGACTTAGTGTTTGCGTAATGAGGGTCCACGCATATGAATACTGCCCACGTTTGACCTGCGGATGAAGTAGGAAATGGTTTGGGTGTTCAGGAGTTAGAATTGGCCAGACAGGCACCACAGGAACATTGACAGCACCTTCCACGTGATGGCAAGTTCTTACTGTAGTGGAGATGGACTGTCACTCCTTCATATGCAGTTTTTGTTCACTGGTGCTACTTGTTCCTTCTGTTTTTTTTAAAAAGAGGATACCATTGCCCTCAAACAAATTCCCAACATCTTCAGTTAATTTGACCTGATAGTGAAAGGGCACTCTATAATATCAGCTACCTTGCAGTAAGCTGCCATTCTAAAGTCTGTGAAGTTAGTGGGAGCTGCAAGCTCCTGTAAGCATGATGAATGGCAAATGCCTTTTTATTAACGCTGACTGCCAAGTCTAGGCCATGCACTCTCACGACAATAAGATGCACTTCTTCACAGGAAATGAGAGAACTAATCTTTCCTAATGATATGTTTCCTCTCGTAACACTTAGACAATTTAATTGGAGCTGGTACTGTAATGAAACCGGTAATGAAACCCAATTTCAGTGGATACAAATACAGGATATGACCTCCAGAGCAGACTGGTACCACCAGAACTGTGAAAGCACAAGGTATGTACACAGATAGAATATACATGCTTGTGATCATCATTCAAGCAGTAGATCTTCACAGCATACATGCGTTCATCCATTTGCGAGAAAGGCAAAACACAGCAGATGCTGGAAATATGTTAATGCTGTTTCTCTCTCCACAGATGCCGCCATACCTACTGAGTTTCTCCAGCATACTCTGCTTGACTCATCATGTTCTGATATTTTTTGTACTATGGATCCTACTTGCTCTATTACTGATTTGTATCAAGTACGTACTGTGCATTCTGCTGTAATATTTATCCGTGTTCACAAAATTATCGTCACATTTACTTAAACAAACAATCAATCCACTGAGGTTTTCCAGAAAGGCACCGAATAAACCTGGGAGAAAATGAGCATGCTGCCTGACCTGCTGTGCTTTCCCAGCAACATACTCTCAACTCCTCCTACTGCCCCCTTGATCACAACCTCAACTTCCATCACCAAACCATCATCTCCCACACCAGCCACAAACTCATCACCTCTGGGGATCTCCCATTCACAGCCTACAACCTCATTGTCCATAAACCCCACACTGCCTGATTCTACCTCCAACCGAAGATTCACAAACCTAACTGCCCCAGTCGACCCATTGTCTCAGCCTGTGCCTATCCCACCGAACTCAGCTCTTCCGACCTCGACATCGTCCTGTTCCTCCTCAGTCTAGGAACTCCTCACCTACGTTCGTGACACCACCCATGCCCTTCACCTCCTCCAAGGATTTTGTTTCCCCAGACCCCAACGCCTCATATTCACCATGGACATCCAGTCCCTGCACACATTGATCCGCCAAAGCTCTCCATTTAGATTAGATTAGATTAGATTACTTACAGTGTGGAAAAAGGCCCTTCAGCCCAACAAGTCCACACCACCCTGCCGAAGCACAACCCACCCATACCCCTACATTTACCCCTTACCTAACACTACGGGCAATTTAGCATGGCCAATTCACCTGACCTGCACATCTTTGGACTGTGGGAGGAAACCGGAGCACCCGGAGGAAACCCACGCAGACACGGGGAGAACCTGCAAACTCCACACAGTCAGCCTCTGATGCCACCCCAACCAGTACCCTTCTCGAGACACACTCATCCGCCTGTCTGAACTGGTCCTCACCCTCAACTATTTCTCCTTCCAATCCTCCCACTTCCTCCAAACCAAAACGGGTAGCCATGGGCACCCGCATGGCACCCAGCTATGCCTGCCTATTTGTCGGATATGCTACATCAATGACTGTATCGGCACGGCCTTGTGCTCCCACGAGGAGGTTGAACAGTTTATCAACTTTACCATCATCTTCCATCCCAACCTCAAAATTCACCTGGGCCATCTTGGACACCTCCCTCCCCTTCCTGGACCTCTCCATCACCTTCTCCTACGACTGACTAACCACAGACATCTACTACAAGCCCACAGACTCCCACAGCTACTAGACTACATCTCCTCCCACCCTACCTCCTGTAAAATGCCATTTCTTATTCCCAATTCCGCTGCCTCCGCCACATTTGATCCCAAGATGAACAATTCCACCTCAAAGTCCCAGCTGGCCTCCTCCTCCCACGAATGCAACTTCCCTTCCCACGTGCTTGATGACGCCTTCCAGCACATCTCCTCCACTTCATGCACCACCGCCTTGAACCCTACCCCTCCCAACACAACAAGGACAGAATCCCCGGTCCTCACCTTCCACCCCAGCAACCTCCGCATACATCGCATCATCCTCCGCCACATCCAAACGGACCCCACCAAAGATTTATTTCCCTCCCTATCCCTATCAGCATTCTGGAGAGACCGTTTCCTCCATGACTCCCTCGTCAGGTCCATAGCCCCCACCAGCCCACACCCCACCGCAAGAAGTGCAAAACCTATGCCCACACCACTCCTCTCACCTTGGTCCAAGGCCCCAAGGAATCCTTCCATATCTGTCATAAATTCACCTGTACCTCTACCAATGTCATCCACAACATCTGTTGCACACGGTTGGTCTCCTCTACATCGGGGAGACAGGACACCTTCTTGCAAATTGTTTTAAAGAATATCTCTGGGACACCCGCACCCTCCAACCCCATCGCCCTGTGGCTGAACACTTCCAATTATCCCTCCCACTCCGTCAAGGACATGCAGGTCCTGGGCTTCCTCCACCGCCAAACCATTAGCACCTGACACTTGGAGGAAGAACGCCTCATATTCTGCCTTGAGACCCTGCAACCACACAGGATAAATGTGGATTTCAACAGCTTCCTCGTTTCCCTCCCCTTACATTATCCCAGTCCCAAACCTCCAACTCAGCACTGCCCTCTGGACCCGTCCATCACTGCCCCCTCTGACCTACCACCTTCTCCCTCACTTTCATCCACCTAACCCTTTTCCAGCCACCTTCCCCACCCCCTTCCCATTTATCTCTCAGCCCCGAACCCACAAGCCTCATTCCTGATGAAGGACTTATGCCCAAAATGTCGATTTTCCTGCTCCTCGGATACTGCCTGATCTGCTGTGCTTTCCCAGCACCACACTCTCAAACCTAGTAAACCTGGATCCATCTTCACATATGCTTTAGCTTCACTTATAGCTGCTGTACCAAAAGTGGATTTCAAGTCTTTCAAAGCTATCAAGCAAAGCCATGCAACAGAAATGCAAATAATGAGCTGAGTTACTGGAACACTTATGAGATGGTGCAAATCAAAGTCTCTCAGACACTGTCATTCCAATCAGAGAAGAGGCTTGATATATTTAACTGTTCATATTACACACTGTAATAGAAATAACATGAACAGTTTCTTTTAGAAACCCATTTTAATAAAAGAGAACAGCTAATGTGTGCAATAGCTTATTTGGTTCCCCTTGTCCAATTCAATCCACATGCATCAATGTTCAGATTTGCTTACGCTGATTTGCTGTCAGTCAGCTACACTGCCAGTAAGCTGCAAACTGAACCAATGATTATTGAAGCTGACATCAGTCTTTGAGCCAAGATTAATGAAATAGCACATGGGACTATACAGACCTCACCACATCTATCGGCTCAGGTCTGTGACAAATGCCAAGACTGATTTTGGGCATCATCTCACTAGCATTTCTAAAATAAGGCAAAATCATTTCAAAACTTTGAACTATTTATTGTTGGTAAAAGCTTTGAGCGGCTTTTTAAAACAGAAGTAATCAGACTCCATCCTACGCCAAGTGCAAGCAGAGATTCTATAACTAGGTTCTCCCAGCTAGTGCAAAGCCGAAAGAACGCGTCTCAGTGGAATCAAGTCCACTTCACTGCATAATATCAAATGCACAAACCCTAAGCACAAAATCTCCAAGTCTTGCTGCGGCAGGTAACTAACTTTGCCTCTGTCCCTCATCAGCATTCAAAGCCGTGCTTCAATTTAATACTTTTAGTCTTTTATAATTCAGAGCCACTGAACAGGCAGAATACTGTAAGGTGAGAAAACAAAGTCTTCAATGTATTGGCACTGCAACCATGTTCGGTACTCTAATTTGCACATGATTCGCAATTTCATTTCAACAAAGCTATCAGAAAAGTATGTGTATTTTATATCTTTTAAATTATTTATTTTAAAGTCAGCCTTAGATAACAATATGCAAGTAGATTCAGTTAATTATTTCACTCTTCAAAAATACAGTCACCTTGTTGTAAAATCGACTTTAAAACTAATCAAAATGAGGGTAAATCTGTATCATGACTGATGGCTAAATAGAGTCACAGAGACGTTCAGCATGGAGTCACAGAGACCCTTCAGTCCAACTCGTCCATGCCGACCAGCTACCTTAATAAATCTAGACGCATTTGCAGCACTTGGCCCATATCCCTCTAAACTCTTCCTATTAGTATACCCATCCAGATGCCTTTTAAATGCTGCAAGAGTACCAGTCTCCACGACTTCCTCTGGCAGCTCATTCCATACACCATCCTCGTGAAAAGTTGTCCCACAGGTCCCTTTTAAATCTTTCCCTCCTCACTTTAAACCTATGCCCTCTACCTTGGAAAAAGAGCTTGGATATTTACCTTATCCATGCCCCTCATGATTTTGTAAACCTCTATTAGATCACTCCTCAACCTCCGACGCTCCAGCCTCTCCCTATAGCTCAAACCCTCCAACCTTGGCAACATCCTTGTAAATCTTTTCTGAACTCTTTCAAGTTTCGATAGCAAGACCAGAATTGCACGCAGTATTCCAACAGTAGCCTAACCAATGCCCTATATAGCAGCAACATGACCTCCCAACTCCTATACTCAGTGCTCTGACCAATAAAGGAAAGCATACCAAATGCCTTCTTCGCTATCCTGACTACCTGGAATTCCACTTTCAAGGAAATATGAACCTGCACACCCAGGTCTCTGTCGAGCAACACTCCCTAGGACCTTATCATTAAGTGTATAAGTCCTGCTCTGATTTGCTTTTCCAAAATGCAGCTCCTCGCATTTATCTTAATTAAACTCTATCTGCCACTCCTCAGCCCATTGGCGCATCTGATCAAAACCTTGTTATCCTCTATGGTACCCTACTTCACTGTTGAGTACACTTCCATTTTTGGTGACATCTGCAAACTTAATAACCATACATCCTACGTTCACATCCAAATCATTTATGTAAATGACAAAAAGCAGTGGACCCAACACTGATCCTTGTGGCACTCCACTGGTCACAGGCCTCCAGTCTGAAAAACAACTCTCCACCACCACCCTCTGTCTTCTACCTACAAGTGACTTCTGCATCGAAATAGCTAGTTCTCCCTCTATTCCATGTAATCTAACCTTGCTAACCAGTCTAACGTCTTACTGAAGTCCATATAGATCACATCTACTGCTCTGCCCTCATCAACCCTCTTTGTTACTTTCTCAAAAACTCAATCAAGTTTGCGAGAAATGATTTCCCGCGTACAAAGCCATGTTGACTATCCCAAATCAGTCCTTGCCTTTCCAAATACATGTAAATCCAACTCCACAGGCTTCCCTCCAACAACTTGCCCACCACCAATGTCAGGCTCACCAGTCCATAGTTCCCTAGCTTTTCCTTACTACCTTTCTTAAAATAGTGGCACCTCATTAGCCAACCTTCAATCTTCTGGTACACCACTGTGGTTATCGATGATACAAATATCTCAGCAAGGTCCCCAGCAATCACTTTCCTAGCTAAGGTACACCTGATCAGGTCCTGGGGATTTATCCACTTTATGCGTTTTAAGACATCCAGCACCACCTCCTCTGTAATATGGATATTTTTCAAGATGTTGCTACTTATTTCCTCACATTCTCTGTCTCCCATATCCTTCTCTACAGTAAATGCTGATGCAAAATATTTGTTCAGTATCTCTCCCATCTCCTGCGGCTCCATATATAGATGGCCTCGCTGATTTTTAAGGGGCTCTGTTCTCTCATCAATTACTCTTTTGTCCCTAATGTGTTTGTAGAATCCCCCTGGATACTCCTTAACCTTATTTGCCAAAGCTATTTCATGTCCCCTTTTTGAAAATGTACAAGTTTCTGCAGTACAATTTTATACAGGCCACAATTTCATAATATAAGCTGGTCAACTACTGAAGGTAAATCATAATTATCATATGAGAATTAAAAACAACTTTGAATCGCTTAAATAGAACATCACTGAGTTGCCTTATGAAACAAAGGCTTTCGGATGCACTGAGAATTAATTTCTCTTAACTGAATTGTCAGTAACTAAGGCAGAAAGATTTAAGGTGATTGGGTAAACAGTTTGAAGCAGTTTAAAAACTTTTTTTTAAACAGAATGTGTAATGATTTGCTATGCACTGCCTAAAAGGCTTGTAGAAGAGGTTTTAATAATAACTTCTGAAGGATAATTGCATTAATGTATGAGGGGAAATTTTTTCAGGGTTATGGGAAAGCACACAGTGGGATTGATAATCTAAACGGACTCTCCCTGTGTTGCACCATTTTGCATGCGCAATCATGTAGTATCTTACAAATAATCACTGAGGTGATGACAAAATTCAGCTGTTTTAATTTGCAGTTTAGGGTGTAGGTTTGCTCGCTGAGCTGTAGGTTTGATATCCAGACCTGGCCAGGTAATGAAACGTCTGGATATCAAACCTACAGCTCAGCGAGCAAACCTACACCCTAAACCTCAACCTGAGCTACAAACCTTTACAAACCTTGCATTAATCTGCAGTGTTTGCTTGTTTAGGGAATGAATTATGAGCCTTTGTTTACGAAGTAAGCTGGATTTATGCTGTTAGTTGCAGACCGAAATTATATTATGAACTTAAAAGAACTGTAACTTCACAATGCACCAGTGTGATTCTGGTAGGAACAGAAATCTAAGCATGCATAAATTTTCATACTTGGTCTAATTAAAATTTGAGAAACAGTCACTAACACAAATCTATTTTTGCAAACTTAGTTTGTCAGTAAAGACATTATTTTGAACATTTTTTTTCTCTTTATGGATTCATGAGATGAGGGCATCACTGGCTAGGCCACCATTTATTACCCATCCTTAAGTGTCCAGACAGCAGTGAAGAGTCAACCACATTGCTGTGGGTCTGGAGTCACGTGTAGGCCAGACCAGGTAAAGATGGCAATTTCCTTCCCTAAAGGACATTAGTGAACCAGATATTTTTTCTGACAATCGACAATGGATTCATGGTCACCATGAATTTTAATTCCAGATATTCTTTTTGACTGAATTCAAAGTCCACCGACTGCCATAGCAGGATTCGAACCTGAGTCCCCAGAACATTATCCGGTTCTAGAACATAGAACAGTACAGTGCAGTACAGGCCCTTTGTCCCTCAATATTGCGCCGAACTGTGGAACCGATCTGAAGCCCATCTAACCTATACTATTCCATTATCATCTATGTGTTTATCCAATGACCAATTAAACACCCTTAAATTGGTGAATCTATGACTGTTGCAGGCATGGCTTTCGACGCCCTTACTACTTTCCGAGTAAAGAACCTACCTCTGACGTCTGTCCTATATCTATCATCCCTCAGTTTAAAGCTATGTCCCCTCATGCTAGCCATCACCATCCGAGGAAAAAGGCTCTCACTGTCCACCCTATCTAACCCTCTGATCATCATGTAGGTTTCTACTAAGTCAACTCTTAACCTTCTTCTCTCTAGCGAAAACAGCCTCACGTCTCTCAGCCTTTCCTCATAAGACCTTCCCTCCATACCAGACAACATCCTGGTAAATCTCCGCTGCATCCTTTCTAATGCTTCCACATTCTTCCTATAATGCGGCGACCAGAACTGTACGCAATATTCCAAGTGCAGCTGCACCAGAGTTTTGTACAGCTGCAATGTGATCTCATGGCTCTGAAACTCGATCCCTCCACCAATAAAAGCTAACACATTGTACGCCTTCTTAACAACTCTATCAACCTGGGTGGCAACATTCAGGGATTTATGCACATAGACACTGAGATCTCTCTGCTCATCTACACTACCAAGAATCTAACCATTAGCCCAGTATTCAGTATTCCTGTTACTACTTCCAAAGTGAATCACCTCTCAGTTTTCCATATAAAATGCAATTTGCCACCTCTCAGCCCAGCTCTGCAGCTTATCTATGTCCCTCTGTAACCTGCAACATCCTTTAGCATTGTCCACAACTCTACCGACCTTAGTGTCATCTGCAAATTTACTAACCCATCCTTCTACACTCTCATCCCAGGTCATTTATAAAAATGACAAACAGCAGTGGCCTCAAAACAGATCCTTGTGGTACACCACTAGGAACCGAACTCCAGGATGAACATATCCCATCAACCACCACTCCGTCTTCTTTCAGCCAGTCAATTTCTGATCCAAATCGCTAAGTCACCCTCAATCCCATGCCTCCATATCTTGTGCAATAGCCTACTATGGGGAACCCTATCAAACGCTTTACTGAAATCCATATACACATCAACCACTTTACCCTCATCCATCTGTTTGGTCACCTTCTCAAAGAACTCAATAAGGTTTGTGAGGCATGACCAACCTTTCACAAACCCGTGCTGACTATTCCTAATCAAATTATTCCTTTCAAGATGATCATAATTCTTATCTCTTATAATCCTTTCCAACACTTTACCCAAAACTGACATAAGGTTCACTGGTTTATAATTAACAAGATTATCTCTACTCCCTCTTCTTGAACAAGGGGGCAACATTTGCCATCCTCCAGTCTTCTGGCACTATTCCTGTAGACAATGATGACATTAAGATCAAATCCAAAGGCTCTGCAATCTCCTCCCTAGCTTCCCAGAGAATTCTAGGATAAATCCCATCCGGCCCAGGGGACTTACCTATTTTCACACTTTCCAAAATTGCTAACACCTCCTCCTTGTGAACCATAATCCGATCTAGTCTAATAGCCTGTATCTCAGTATTCTCCTTGACAATATTGTCTTTTTCCTGCATGAATACTGACAAATAATATCCATTTAGCACCTCTCCTTCGGACTCCAGGCACAACTTCCCACTACTGTCCTTGACTGGCCCTAGTCTTACTCTAGTCATTCTTTTATTCCTGATATACCTATAGAAAGCTTTATGGTTTTCCTTGATCCTACCTGCCAAAGACTTCCCATGCTCCCTCCTGGCTCTTCTTAGCTCTCTCTTTAGGTCCTTCCCAGCTAACTTGTAACTCTCAAGCGCCCTAACTGAGCCTTCATGTCTCATCTTTACTTAAGCCTCCTTATGCCTCTAGACAAGAGCTTCAACTTCTTTAGTAAACCCCAGCTCCCTTGCTCAACTACTTCTACCCTGCCTGACAGGTACATACTTATCAAGGACACACAGTAGCTGTTCCTTGAATAAGCTCCACATTTCAATTATGCCCAACCCCTGCAATTTCCTTTCCCATCCTATGCATCCTAAATCTTACCTAGTCGCATCATAATTGCCTTTCCCCCAGCTACAGCTCTTGCCCTGTGGCATATGCCTGTCCCTTTCCACCACTAAAGTAAACTTAACGGAATCGTGGTCATTATCACCAAAGTGCTCACCTACCTCCAAATCCAACACCTGACCTGGTTCAATACCCAGTACCAAATCCAATGTGGCCTCGCCTCTTGCTGGCCTATCTACATACTGTGTCAGGAAACCCTGCTGCACACACTAGACAAAAACTGACTCACCTAAGGTACTCAAACTATAGCATTTCCAGTTAATATTCGGAAAGTTAAAGTCCCGCATAACAACTATCCTGTTATTTTCACTCCTATCCAGAATCATCTTTGCAATCCTTTTCTCTATACCTCTGGAGCTTTTCGGCGTTGTATAGAAAACTCCGAACAGGGTGATCTCTCCTTTCCTGTTTCTAACCTCAGCCCATACTACCTTAGTAGACGCGTCTTCATCAAATGTCCTTACTGCCACCATAATACTGTCCTTAACTAACAATGCCACACCTCCTCCTCTTTTACCACCTTCCCTGTTCTTACGGAAACATCTACACCCCGGAACGTGCAACATCCATTCTTGTCCCTGCTCTATCCATGTCTCTGAAATGGCCACAACATCGAACACATTGCTGCAAGCTCACCGACCTTATTCTGGATGCTCCTGGCTTTGAAGTAGACGCACTTCAAGCCACCTTTCTGCCTACTGATACATTCCTCCGACCTTGAAACCTTATTCATGACCTGACCACTCTCAGCCTCCTGAACACTGCAGCTACAATTTCGGTTCCTAACATCCTGTTAAATTAGTTTAAATCCTTCCGAAGAGCATTAGCAACATCCCCCCCACCCCATCATAAAGAATATTGGAACCCTTCTGGTTCAGGTGGAGACCATCCTGTTTGCAGAGGTCCCACCTACCACAGAATGAGCCCCAATTACCCAGGTATCTGAATCCCTCCCTCCTGCACCTTCCCTATAGCCATGTGTTCAACCGCTCTCTCTCTCCCTATTCCTTACCTTATTAGCACACGGCAAGGGTAACAAATCAGAGATAGCAACTTTGCTTGTTCTAGCTCTAACGAGTCTGAAAGAAGTTACAGGGAGGTAATCACACCTCAGGGACAGGAAGGAGGTAGATGATGTCCAGTCAAAGGATGGAAAGGGAATAGGCAGACAGTGCAGGGATCGTCTTTGGCTATTACCTCAATAACAAGTATATTGTTTTGAATACTGTTGTGGGTGGGTGGGGGGGGGGGGGGGGGGGGCAACCTACCAGTGGGTACAGGTGTCTGTCCCTGTTGGTTAGAAGGGAAGTAGGAAGAGGAGTAGAACATTAGTTTTTGGGACTCCATAGGTAGGGGGTCAGACAGGAGATTCTGTGGGAATGAGAAAGACTCGTGATTGGGGTGTTGCGTCCCAGGTGCCAGTGTCTGTGATGTCTAAGATCGTGGTTTCGGGATCCTCAAGGGGGAAGGGGAGCAGCCCCAAGTCCACCAACGACATAGATAGGAAAAGGGATGGGGTTGTAAGGCAGAAATTCAAGGAGCTAGGGTGATGTCTACATTAACAATCCAATGATAATGCCAGTAGACCACCACGTTCCCATAAGACTAGGACAGATGAAAGAGAACATAATTTATACTTATATGACATCACGGCATCCTAAAGCACTTTAAAAGCAATGATAGACTTATCTGAGTGTGTTCACTGTTGCAATATAGAAAACTTCAGCTGATCAGTATTTAATTTTAATTTTAAGTTTAATTTGTTGCTGATATGGTGATATGTTGGTTGAGGGATAAAAATTGGCTTGAACACAAGGAGTACTCCAATATTCTCTTCTGAATAATGGCTTGGGACCCTTCATTATCACCAAAATCAGGAAAGGGGCCAGAGTATAACATCTGAAAGATGGCACCTCTCCATTAGGACTGAACAGAGGTGTCGGCTAGATTATGTCCTCAAGACTTTCAGATACGAAGCTCAAACTTCTTAGAGTATTAGCACTGAGCCAAGGCTAAAAGCGGATTGCTATCAGGTATATAAATCAGCTGACCACAGACATTTATCATTATAGTTTGACAACTGAGTGTTCTGACCCATTCCTAGAGACTAGTGGAGTTAAACAAGGCTAGTTATTAGCATTAATCCTCTTCAGTGTGATATACTGCACCATGCTCTCAGACATTGACCAGGATGGCATCAAAATCAGACTTCACTTTGAGGGAAACTGCTCATTTTGAGATAATATCTGGCAAAAACCAAGGTATCAAAGACACACCTTATGATTTCCTATTCGCTGATGACTCTGCACTAGTTTTTAGTTTAGAGCTAGACATGAAATGTAGTACAAACCCGCTCTTACTGCACATGATAACTTTAGTGTTTATGGTCAGCTTGAAGAAAACTATCCTGCTATAAGCCTAAAGTTTTGGTCCACGACCAGAACTGACAGTAGCGGATGAATTCACTAATCTCGGCAACACACTCTCTTGAGCCATCTGTATTGAAAATGAGTCACAGGCAATTACCAAAGCAAGGAGAGTCTTCAGCAAGAGCTCAAACATCAGTCTAACAATCAAGAGAAGTATATCCACCTACCAACAAAGTCTATACAGCAATAATCCATCAACATTGCTGCCCTGCAAGACTTAGAAGCAAGTTCAGAGTACTTTGGTGCAGAGGGATGTAGGTGTGTATGAATTGCAGAAAACTAGTGGGTACAGCAAATAAAAGGAGAGCAAATAGAATTTTAGCATTTACTGCTGATTGAATAGTGTATACAAGTAGGGAAGTGTTGCTGCAACTGTACAAAGTAATAGTGAAACCGCACCTGCATACAATTTTTGTCCATTTATTTGAGGAGGCATGTAGTTGCACTGCAGGCAGTTCAGGGGAGCTTCACTGGATTGATTCTGGAGGTCAGAAGTTTGTCTAATGAAGAGAGACTAAGCAGTTTAGACCCATAACCTCTGGAGTTCAGAAGAATGAGAGAAGATCTAAACTTGGTTCAAAAGATGCTAAAGGTGACGCAGAAAATATGTTTCCTCATTTAGGGCAATTTAGAATGAAAAGTCATAGTTTTGGGATAAGGGGTAGCTAAAACAGTGGTTAGGAACAATTACTTCTGTCAAAGGGTCATGAATCTGTGGAATTCACTACTCTAAACTATGGAGGATGCGAGGACACTGAGTAAATTTGAGGAGATGGACAGACTTTTAATGAGTAATGGGTTGAAGGGTGATGAAGAGTGGGAGAAAGTGAGGACTGCAGATGCTGGAAATCAGTTGAAAAGTGTGGTGCTGGAAAAGCACAGCTGGTCAGGCAGCATCCAAGGAGCAGGAGACATTTCATGTATAAACCCTTCATCAGCAATGTAGGGGGAGGGAAGGAGGCTGTGGGATAAATAGGAGGGGAGGGGGTAAGCTGGAAGGTGATGGAGAGTGGACAGAAAAGTATATTTGAGGCTGAGATGAGATGAGCCATGATCATATTAAATGGCAGAGCAAGCTTGAGGGGCTGAATTGCCAACTCCTGCTCCTAGTTCTTATGTTCTTAGACTATGTATTAGTGTCATCCCAAGAAGCTCAATTACTTTCATTTTGATATCTTTGGAAGCTTTTGGCAATCAGGTTACAGGATAAAATACCAGATACCGAGCTGCTCACTTGATCTTGCATGTCAACCACTGATACCATATTAGTACAGGTGCCAGAATGACTGCCATTTACTTACCAAAGTAAATCTCCTGTGGAGAACCGGAGTCTGGAAGGTGTTCCCACAGTGATCTAAGAACGCACTCTGAAAGCACAGAATGCTTCACTCAAGAGCTTTGGGTTTAATTTCGAGTCCTGAAAAAGCTCGCCCAGGTCATTGCACCTTGGTCAATTAGTAAACTAAACAATGCATCCTTCCCTCTACCACCATTGGAAGAAAGTATAAATCAGAGACAGAGCAAAAAAAATGCAAGGAGAAGAAATTCCAAGTCTTCAATTCATTTCAAACTCAATACGCTGAGGTAGCCTGTGCAAAGAACTTGGCCTTTGTATTCACAGATATTTCTACAAAAATGATTAAACATCCTAGACAGTGAACATGGTCACATTTGCCTCAAAGTACAAACAAGATAGGAAGGAAAAGTTCTGAGGAAGGGTCACTGGACCTGAAACGTCAACTCTGATTTCTCTCCACAGATGCTGCCAGATCTGCTGAGCTTTTTGAGAAATTTTTCTTTTTGGTACAAATAATGTAGGTATTGTGAGAGCATACTGTAGGGATACACAAAGTGTATCTCACAGGAAATAAATCATATCCAAACGGACTTAACTCATTTGCTATTTTTCCGATTGAGTTCTGATATACTGCACTAAGTACATTCAATGATAACAATAAGTGCAGCATCAGTGCTAACACCCAAGACATCAAATGAGAACATTCATTATGCATAAGCAGCTGTGAAGTTATAATGAACTGACGTAATGCTCAGGAGGCATCAGAAATTATATATCCATAGTTATCTTCTCTGAAATTTGTACCTGAACAAAAAGCAGACCAACACTTGATATTTACAAATCATAGCCAAGGATTTTAATGCACATCTTAAGGTAGCTGTGCTCTGAACATAAAATAAGAAGTGTTGCTCAAAGATTCAGAAATTACAAAAGGTAAATAAAGAGTGCATCAAGAATTCTATAATTGGACTCATTACAATGTTAAATTAACACAGACACTTTGGGAATTTATTTGGCAGCTAATCCCTAACAATTAAATAACAGGTTGGTGCTCGTGATACTACTTTCTAGAATCCAAAGAATCCCTAGAGTGTGGATTGTACACCACCTCCAACCAGCTTTTGATACTTTTAGCACATTCAAATTATATCATACCTACTTTTTGGTTTGTCTTCTATTATAATCTGCATTTACAAATTAATTCCCGTTTGTCTTATCATCTATTTTCATTATAATATTCTTTAATAGTCTTGTATGGTAAGGGTTTCAGGAATATGCCAAAGAAAGAACGCTCATTTTTCACATCGCAGAAATGGTAGTGGGCCATTCAGCCCACTGTTTTACTGCTTTCACATCATAACTGATCTGTATTCCAACTCCAATTACTTGCTTTTGATCCATAATCTTTGATATCCTTACCTTTCAAAATTTTCTCTGCCTTGAAAGTTTTAAATTGATTCAGTAGCCACAGACTTTTTGGAGAAAGATCCTGATTTCAACCACACCGCGTACATAAATTGTTTCTTGATTTCATGCCTAAAACGTTAAGCTTTAATTTTCAGATTGTGTCCCATGCTCCAAATTTCGCCCATTAGGTGTGATTGCTAACCTGCATCTACTCTGTCAAACTCCTTTATCATTTCAAACACTTCAATTTGATCATCCCTCAACCTTCTAAACGCAGGAAGGTACAAATCAAATGCATGAATCTGCCTTCAATGTAACCAATGAAGAAATGACTACATTCTGGTGAATCTTCACAATGCCCCTTTCCAAATCCAAAAAAATCCTTCCCAAGATTTAGTGTCCAAAACTGACAATTGTACTCCAGGTGATATATGACCAAATAGAAATAGAACATGCTTTAAATACTCAGCAAAACTGACTGGATCTATAGAGAGAGAAACCATCAATCACTGAGTGAGGGCACTGTGGTTTCGTTGATTAAAGCGCCAGTATAGTAACTAGAGATCCTGGGTTCAAGTCTCGGTGATGTCTGGATTGTTATCTCACACATTAGGGTTTAAAATACCATCAATCATGGCGAGTGTACACAATTCTGGTGCAAACTTCAGTCTTGGGGAAATGCTGAAATCTTTATTATAGATGTACAGCACTTAGAAAATCTTAATGCCAATCAAGCAGTCAACTTGGTTTTATGAAAGGGAAATCATACTTGACTAACTCCTTGGAAATGTTTGAGGAAGTAACAAGCAAAGTGGATAAAGAGAAATCTTTAAATTTGCAGTACTTACATTTCCAGAAGAAGTTTGACAAGGTGTCACGTCAGAGGTTACTATGCAAAATAGGAGTTCCTGATGTGGGGGTTCCCATCATAACACTTGGGTAACCAACATGACACAAAAAGTAGGCAAAATGGGTCATTTACAGATTGGCACAGCACAAGTGGTATGCAATAAAGATCAGTACTGAGGCCTCAACTATCAACAAGGTATGTGAATGACTTGGATGATGGGAAACAAGTGTAATACTGCAAAATAACTGATAACACAAAGACAGATGACAGAACAAGAAGGTGACATAAGGAGTTTGCAAAGGAGGTTAAACGAGTGGGTATAAACTTGGTATATAAAGTGCAATAGAGGGATTTATCTACTTTGGCAGGAATGGAAAAGCATATTGCAGGGCAGTTTGAGGGATCTGAGTGTCCTGGTACATGAAACACGTATTAGTGTACAGGTAAAGTAGATGGAACATTGTACTTCATTGTAAGGTAAATGTAATATAATGTAGGGCTGGTGTGCTACTGGTAAGACTACATCTGATACACAATGCACTGCTTTGATTTCCTTATTTAAGGATATGAGTATGTTAGAAGCATTTTACAGGAGGTTGATGTGATTAATATTTGGATTACACTGTTGGAGGCATGTGGAGGAGGGTACCAAGTGGTCTGCTCATTCATAGAGCAAGTGCAGACATGACAGGCTGAATGGCCACTCTCTGGGCCGGAATAATTTTCTGAATCATTGTCTCTCTCTGTACAAATGTTGCCAGATCTGCTGAATATTTCCACCATCCACATTCCGCAATCTTTTGTTTTTGCACAAGGCGTGTCTAAGGTCCTTTCTAGCTGTAACATTGTTTCCTTCCCTTTATGCTCTAATCAGCTTGAGGTAAAGGCCAATAATCCATTTATTACGTACTGTATTATAAATTAGCTTTCATGATGTGCGTATTTGGACAACTAGATTGTTTAGCTTTGCCATAACTCATTGAGTATTAGTTTTTAGCATTAATAAAATGGACTTCTTGGCTCCACAGTGGTTGATGTTGCATATAATTATCATATATGAATAAACAAATTAGGCTATTCAGCACCTTGATAGATAAAGGCAAAGATAGATAAGTTTTTGAACAGTAAGAGAATTAAGGGTTATGGTGAGCAGGCAATTCAGCAGAGTTGAATCTACAAGATGATCAGCCATGATCTTATTAAATGGTGGAGCGGGCTGAATGGGTCAGATGACTTACTCCTGCTCCTATTTCTTATCCCCACTATTTAATAAAATCATGGTTGCTCTGACATCTTCAATCCAAAATCTCACCCATCCCAATAACATTTCACCCCCTGCTTAAAAATAAACTCTACCTCTTCCTTAAAATAAAAAAAATACTCAGAGCTGCTGCTTCATTCACCGCTTGGAAGAGAATACCAAAGAATCTCAACCCTCTGGGGGGGGAAAAAAAAATCACCTGATCTCTGCTTTAAATGGACAACCCTTTTTTAAAGAGGAACCCCTAATTCAAGATTCTTGAGGGGATTCATTCTCTCCACATCTTTCCTTAATAAGGCCCCTCAGGATATTGTGTGTTCAAACAAGCTGTTTTTAACTCTTCTGCATTCCAGAAAGATACAAGCCAAACCTGTCCAACCTTTCCTTATAAGATAACACACTTGTTCAAGGTATCACATTGGGAAATCCTCTCTGAATCACCTCCAAAAGGATTTAAATATCATATTGTGCACAATCCTCCAGGTACAGTCTCAACAGTGCCCTGTATAACTCAAGCAGAACTGCCCTATTTTGTATTCAATGCCCTGGTGATAAGCAATAACATTCCATTCGCTTCCCTAATCACGTGCTCCATACACACATCACACAAAAAGTTTTGACCATTTACTTTGTCTGTCCACATCTCTTTGCATCTTCCTTCCCCTTTCTACACAACCTCCTGTGCATCCTGACTTTATAATTTAAATATACAATTCTCAGTTCTCTCACCCAAGTAATTAACATCAATGAAGAAAATTGGAGGACTCAGCACTGAATTGTGATCACATCCCATCAATGAAAATGTTTCTTTTATTCCTACTCACTGTTTCCTACCCACAAAGTTACACTTAATATTGTAAAATGCAGGTCATGTAGACAAATGCAGTTGCCTTTCAACTTCAACGAATGACTGGCAAACTGACGCTGGAATATTTGATTTAGAGAACTGTTGACTTGTGCATGGAAAATGTCCCTGAAATTTGAATAATGTTGGCAGATGTTAACATACATCTGGAACAAGCAAATGGCACTTCAACTTAATGTAACACCCAGATCATGACACCTTCAAGAACACAGCATTACAATGTCAGCATGGATCCTGAGCTCAGCCCTAAATCTGCAACCTTCAAACTCAGAGATGGCAGTGTTACCAACACAGCCAAGCTGACATTCAGCAAAATGATAAGAGTCGATTCATTTTAAGTTGAAAAAGATCTTGCAATATTTACTCCGATTGGAATCCCACTTCATTTTATATTATTTATCATAAGAGACAGAAGAAATAAGCCACATGACTCCTCAGGCCTGTTCTGAAGTCCTCACTTCACTGCTGGCATATCCATAGTTACTAATATGGGTCAAAACAGCTCTGTAATACTCAAGTACTGGTGCAAATTTTTTGAATGACTTTTTAAAAGTTAAAATTATGGGATCGACTATTACTTGGAGACTACTTTTGAGGAGCTGAAATTCATGCCTGGCTAAACTCATACCATATCATTAGCAGATGTCCAATTGATCTCTAAACAAATAAAGAAAAAAAAGCAACAAGTCATGGTAATTCTGAAAACCCAGAGTGGAGTACAACAGCTGGCACACTGGCTCATGAATATCAACCTGTTAAGTATGAAGAACTAGGGTCGACTTTTAAATGAGATATATGGAAAATTCTAGACTTTTTAGCCAAAAATAGGGGGTCAACTTTTAAATGCAATTGATTATTACTCCAGTACATATGGTAATTCCTTTAAATTTAATAGCCCAATCTTGCATGCAAACACACAAAATAGGAGAGAAGTGGACCATTCAGCGTCTCGAGCCTGCTCAATAAGATCATGGTTGATCTGCTTGTGTTTTGAATTCCATATTCCCATCTACATTTAATATCATTGATTCACCCAGCTTACCAAGAATCTATCCACCTGCCTCGGTGGGGGGCAGCATGGTGGCTCAGCGGTTAGCATGGCTGCCTCACAGCACCAGGAACCTGGGTTCGATTCCAGTCTCAGGTGACTGTCTGTGTGGAGTTTGCACATTCTCCTCGTGTCTGCGTGGGTTTCCTCTGGGTGCTCTAGTTTTCTCCCACAGTCCAAAGATGTGCAGGTCAGTTGAATTGGCCATGCTAAATTGCCCATAGTGTTCAGGGATGTGTAGGTTAGGTGTATTAGTCAGGGGTAAATATAGAACAACAGGGGAATGGGTCTGTGTGGACTTGCTGAAGGGTCTGTTTCCACACTATAGGGATTCTATAAAAAAGTTCAAATCTATAAATTCTATATTAAAAAAAAAATCCAATCATCTTGCCTCCACCATCTTCTGAGGAACTGGTTCCAAATTGACACAACCCCCAGCAAAAGAATTCTTATCTCTGTCCTAAAAAGGAATCCCCCAACATTTGAACGTGCCCTTAGACCTGGAGTCATCTACAAGAGCAAATATCTTTTCCACGTCCATCTCATCGTGACCATTCAAGAGCTTAGTCACTTTAACCAGGTCATTCTCATGTTTCTAAACTTCACTGGATTATGCCTGAAGCGTTGATTCTACTGCTCTTCGGATGCTGCTTGACCAGCTATGCTTTTCCAGCTCTTCAGTGGAAACAAGCCCATTTTGTCTAACCAATCCTGATAAAACAACCTGTATGTTCCAAGTACCCATCCAGTAAATCCCCTTTGATCTGCCTTCAACGCATTAATATTCTTCATTAAATAAGAAGAACAAAGCTGCACACAGTAATCAAGATCAATTTTGTTAATACCCTGTGAAATTGAAAAATAACACCCTGATTGTTTTGTTCAATTTCTCTCTTAATGAAGGACAGCATTCTGTTAGTCTGCTTGATTGTATGCTATGCCTGTTTAGTAATTTTGCGTGACTCATGCATCAAAGCACCTAAACATCTTTGCATCTCAAATTTGTACAGATGTCCTGAGTTTAATTCATGCTCTACTTTCTCAATCTTGCTGCTGAAAGTGCAGAACTTCTCATGTTCCCACATTATATTCCAATTTACTCACTCATTCATCACATCTATATCCTTCAGTAAACATGTTTTATTCACAACATATTTTTCTCCCTATGCAGGTGTTAGCTGTGAACTTAGCTAACATGCCTTTATTGTCCCTTAACTATGTTACTGATATAAATCCAAAAGCCTCAGGAAAGCCCTTTGTGGAACTTGGGTGAAATGGCCATGCTAATGTCTGACAATCAGACAAAGACCCATATATTGTGTTTCCTACCAGTCAGCTAATCTTCTATCCATACTCCTATGTGCTTTAATTTTCTGCAACAACCTTTAACATGGTACCTTTTCATCTTTTGCCCTAGTTAGCAACACAGTTGACAAGAACACTTGTGGATCCATTTTTGAAAATCAGAGAAGATTTGGTGTACTGAAATTAAACGTTTACATCAACATAGTGTAAATGCAGTATTTCCTCAAGAAATTATCCACGCACCTGCATTTAGATGGCAGTCTTTAACTTGAAATTGAAGCTCATTTTCATTGGGGATGTCTTTCCAAGTGGCAAGAAAGACCTGGCGCTCTAGAAAAGGGACAGAAAGTAACAGATGAAAATTTAATATTCAGCAGCACCAAGTACAACTTCAAAATTAACAGAAAAGTTTACATTTATTCTTGGATTTAAAGTGAAGGAGAGCCATGTTGGAGAAGTGACAAAGATTATTTTCATTTTTAATATGCAAGGCTTGAAATAAACATCCCTGCTATAGAGCTGTAAAAGAAAGTTTTGTCCAAATCTGCCAACAGTGTGGGATCAAACCCAGTTTTAGAGGAGCTGTCTATTTTTTGGTACATGGCATTCTAATGAGGTCAGACAGAGAAACTGGTGTCGGCTTTTGAGTGAAAATAAAAACATGCTGGAGATCACAGCGGGTCAGGCAGCATCCATGGAGAGAGAGCAAGCCAATGTTTCAAGTCTAGATGACTCTTCATCAACTCATGTTGGATTTTCTTTCACCGTACAATGTCATCCACAAAGAAATCAAGCAAGATACTCCAAAAATTCTTATTTCTCATGTTTAAGAGGAACTTCTTGCTAAGGAAGCTTGATTCACTCTGATTCAATTAAAAAATGTGGTATATAATATTACTATGCAACTCACTTCCCCTATCCTTAAGTTAAAACTAAACCTTGTTTCAATTCTTCTTAAACAGTCAGATTTAATTAGAAGTACATCCCTGAAGTATTTT
Organism: Chiloscyllium plagiosum; assembly: GCF_037043375.1. Lineage (NCBI taxonomy): Eukaryota > Metazoa > Chordata > Chondrichthyes > Orectolobiformes > Hemiscylliidae > Chiloscyllium > Chiloscyllium plagiosum. The sequence goes on from NW_028270169.1 coordinate 50,828,809, forward strand.
TCTGTTAAACCCTGTGGACAGGCATAACCTTTAGAAACTAGATCTTGAAAGGTCATTAAGTTTGATGAATGAGGAAACTGAATTAACACAATTAAAAATGAAGCATGTGAAACATCACTTCTAACAATTAAACTGCTCCTGGTTTCTGGATTTTTTTAAACAACATTTTCAGATAACATTCCACTGGAACAGGTGGGATATGAACCCAGGCCATCTGGCCCAGAGGAAAGGACATCACCATTGCCCATTCCTGGTTTCTACAATATCAGCAATCACTCAGTGATTTAAAAAAATGAAATCAACACAAATAATGGCAAACTTAAATGGGCACTGATGCTAATCAAAGCTTAGTACAGATTGGTCTTCAAACAGTTTCCAGATGGCAAGTATCTCTGAATGACAGATCGTTATAACAGTTTAATTTGTTATTGTGGAACGGTCAACAAAATTTTCTCTCCAACTATATTTTATGCACCCCAGCGAGGTGAGTGCATTAACAAGTATAGAACAAAGGTTCAACCTCAGCTGGAGTTGCCTAGTTCAGGGCACCACACTTTCAGAAAATTATGAAGATATTGGGGACAGTGCAGAAAAGATTTGTGTGATGGTTCCAGGGATGACCAACTTCAATTATTTCAACTTAGTGGATATGTTGGTACTATTTTCCTTGACGAGGAGAGATTAAGAGGAGACTTGGTAGAGATTTAAGAGGGGTCTGAAGAGAGTAGATAGGGAAAGATATTTCCATTGGTGAAATGACAACAGTTCACAGACTTGCAAAAGTAAGAAGTAACATTTCACACAGCCATAAGTCATTCTGATCCCAAGTGCAGTGGAGGCAGGTTCCATTGAAGCATTTGAAAGGAAACGGTTAGCTAAAAGGAACAATGTGCAAGGTTACATGGAGAAGTTGGGAGAATGGCATCAGGCGAATTGCCCCTTCAGATAGCCAGCACAGACACACAAGCTGAGTAGCTTCCCTCTGCGTCCTAAACATGCTGTGATTCTGAGTAGAGTGGGAAGTTGATAAAGATATTAAATATTACTTTGTTCTATATTGTATTCCTAATACGGAGGAAGATTTGTTGGAGAACCATCGTTATGTTGCACTGAAAGGAACATTCTGGTATTGAGCTGGAAAGTGAGAGAAACAGATTTTCATTGACAGCTTGTCAGGAAACATACATGAGTGAAATGTCAGGAGAATTGATAAGACCAATATTAAGATTAATTGCTCAGGGAACCATTAAATAGATATAGTTGGGTTGCAATATCCTTCTAACTATGGTGCATTAATTGTCTAATAAAGCAGGTAAATGTCATTGCATCAATGGATGCACTTACAAAGCTACAGAAATATTCTGGTCATGAATTTATCAGCCCTTAAACTGGATTAAAAGTGATCAGTGGCTTAAGTGTAAAGTTAAACCAAATTTGACACTTAGAGGTCTCTACCAATAATAAAAGACCACCAGGAACTATGGTCGATCAACAGTACTCAGTAATTCTAAGGTGTAGAGGTTTTACTCAAATGATTGATACTCAGATTTCTGAAGCTCAAGAGTACTGAATGAATTCAGGAAGCTTCTTGCAAAATCTGCTCCTTTGTAAAGACATCATTTTTTTTTGAGAAAACAAACAAGAGGTTTGCAAAGCTTTTATGTGCTTAAAAACCTGAAACAACAAATGCTAATCCTGTTAAATATTTGAGCTACATGAATCATTGTTACTCTTCCCTTCTGCAAAAACTTTATGATGGAGTCAGTTCTTTGAACCAAGTTATTTTGAAGTTTTATTTACAACTTTCATATGGGATGTACGGTTGACAGCGTCAAGTGTTCATTGTCCTTCCCTAGTTGCCCTCGAGAAAGTGGTGGTGAACTGCTGCAGTCCGTGTGGTGTAGATTAATGCTGCAGTCCATATGGTGCAGATTTATGCTGCAGTCCATGTGGTATAGCTTCAGTAATTCCTGTTTAATAGTGCAATATTTTAATTTGTTGAACTTTAATCCTGGTCAGTTAATGGGACTTGAATTCTCATTGGCATCATGAGTCCAATATTAAAGTCTTTTCATGCTGGTTTGACACAGGGACATAAGACTCGATTGAGCCCACCCTCTCCAGCTCCCTAATCCATCCACTTGTTGCCAACTTGCCAATTTGCAACTGCCCCTGCTCCCTTTGACTCCATCTCTCACTGATCCGTGCTCCCTCTAAACTGACCAATCCCTCTCTTGAATTCTCGTTGTATGCAATGGCTTTGGAAATGAGTATCCAGAGCATCTCTGATTGTCAAAGGGTCTTCCCAAGGGTAATTAGGGATGGCCTACAAATGCTGGCCCAGCCAGTGATGCTCACACCCCATGAACAAAAAATAAATGGAGGAAGTGAAATGCTTGTTAAGCAATACTAAGTCCCTAACTTGCTCTTGTAGCTACAGTATTTATACAGCTAGTTCAGTTAAGATCTCTGGTCAATGTTAACCCCAGGGATGCTAAGAAGTTCTAAACTGTCATGCATACAAGCAATAGTAGGACTAAAGAGCACAACTGTTACTAAAAGGCTGATTCTCCTCCACCTCAGAAACTTTAGTAGCATGAAATAGGAACAAAATGCAATCAACATCTAAGAGAAAAGTTTATGACAAAATTTAACGAGTTTTGAGAAGATTTGAAACTCGGATTGAGGTTCTGAATGTAGGTTTGCTCGCTGAGCTGGAAGGTTCATTTTCAGACGTTTCGTCACCATACTAGGTAACATCTTCAGTGAGCCTCCAGATGAAGCACTGGTGGTGTAGCTCTCTTTCTATTTATATATTTGGGTTTCTTTGGGTTGGTGATTTCATTTCCAGAACAAAATTTAAATTTTAATAAGGACTCGCATTTTCACTGACATCTGTAATTTTTTGCTTTTATTTCAGATTTCCAGCAAATCCTTTTCTATATAAATGTTAACGCATTGCTAATTTTTTTGTGTATCGATACCAACTTCCAAAAACCAAATTTAAATCGGACTAGATGTCACCTATAACAATTATTCATAAATGTTGAATGTGAAGGGTATAAATTGTACATCCTGATTAAGGTTTACTGAAAAAGAGCAGATTACTTTCTATCTGAACAAAAGGAAATACACAATAGAAAAACAGTGTCACAGTTTAAGAGTTGCATGGTTATGGGAAGCCAGGCAGATCGTAAACCATCAAATGTGCCGAAGAGCAGTGAAATGAGCTTTGGGAGGTTTTCACAATTTGAATATCTGTCATTACTACCAAACACATCTCAATCCTAGTTGGGCACAGTATGGTTAGAGGTCAAGATCCATTGACTCTGTCCAGGAAACCTCAGCAGAGCAATGGTTGCTGCACCCAGCATGACATTCATCAGTTTCCAAATTATTTTTAAAATTCATTTGTGGGCATTGCCAACCGGCCAGCATTTATTGCCTGTCCCTAGTTGCCCTTGAGAAGCTGGTGGTGAACTGACTTCTTGAATCGCTGCAGTCCATATGCGGTGGGTTGACTTATAATACCATTAGGGAGAGAACGCCAGGATTTTGACCCAATGACAGTGAAGGAACAGCTTTATATTTCTAAGTCAGAATGATGAGTGGCCTGGAAGGGAACTTGCAGGTGGCAATGTTCCCATGTACCTACTGCCCTTGTCCTTCTAGATGAAAGTGGATGTGGTTGTCAGTTCCAGCTGCCCGCTGCAGTGGCCGGTATATTGGGTCCAGTGCCACCCACTGATTCAATCACTAAGCACATCAACCTGGACCCAATATACCGACCACTGCAGCGGGCAGCTGGAACTGACAACCGGAAGCGGCAGATTCAAACCACTACAAATGCCGGAGGAAAGATCACAGAAGCGCTTCACAGGAGGCTCCCAAGCACTGAGGATGTCACCTAGACAGGGGATGAAACGTCTGCAACACAAATTCCCAGCTCAGCGAACAGAACCACAACAATGAGCTAATATATGGCCCTGAAACTATTCTTAAATATTATTATCCTTCGTAGGATAATAATTAATCCATAATTAATCCGCAAATTACTCCATAAATTACTGAGTTTAGATAGGGGAGACAAAATAACCATGTGATTATCCCCCATTCAGGGAATTCCAGGAGGTGTAGTTAAGGTCCATAAGTCCAGGGGAAATGTAGAGTATTAGGGGAAAGGGTCTGGGTGGGCTCGTGGTGGGTGTGGATTTGCTGGGTCGAAGGGCCTGTTTCCACACTGAAGGAATTCTAGCCCTAATTCTAACTTTTATGGATATTTCACAGTCCTGGTCTTAAACCAATGGGAATACTCTCTTTTTCTCTATGCCAGAAGTTGCAACGCCTGCTCCAAAGAACCGAACACAATTTAGACTGGTATTCTTCCATTCGGAGCCCTTATCAATGATGAAGAGCAACATTTATTTTCGAACAAACTTTAAATCAAGGCCAAATCTGCTGTCTCGGGTGGTCACAAACGATCCTATTATACTATCTGAAGTTTGATAGTGCAACTGGCCTCAAAATCCTTGGACTAAAAGGGAAAGTTCAGGAAGATTCCTATTCCAGGTTATCAATTAGGCACTTAGAAAATGGCAAACTGGTTGAAGCTGGGGCAGCTCAGCTATGATGCTACTGTTGTAAAATAGTCGATCACAATGCACCATTTAACCTTAAACACAGAACGGTCAAATGGGGGATGGACCGAAGAGTACCTGGCAACAGTACTCAGAGTCAAAACCTTGAGGAAAGAGACTAAGGAAACTGCCAAAGAAAAGATTGATTATAAATATATAAACGAAAAGGATTCTGAGAACAGAATTCTTGTACTTCAACTGGCAAATTAATTTGTATAATTATGCACAGCCAGCAGGTGGATTAAAGAAAACAAGCAAACAAATCAGCTTGGGGACGAAGGCCTCAGATTTTTGTAAACAGCCATTACTGCCAAGAGGTGCACAGCAGATTCAATGTAATCCTACCTGAGTCACAAATCAGCTTCTGCCTGTTTACAGAATTCATCAGAAAAGTTTTCGTTATTGTTGAGAGTTTCTCAATCTTTTAATGAACATCTCCCAGACATAATTGGAAGACTCAAGCTGATTATAAGGAGCCAATTCAACTCTTGGTGCTTTTAATTAACACAGCCTAACTATCTGAGCAAGAAACATCAGCAACATCTTCATTATAAAGGGAACAACCTTGCAAACCGACCTTTCCAAATAAATACTATTCCAGTGTGTATGAATAAGGAACAAGTACAGAGGCTATACGTGATAATGAAGATTTGTGTAAAAATGCAACATTAGTGTTTCCTTGTTAGTCTATTTAAGGAATTAAAAGATAATGTGACAAATCACAAGGTTACAACAGTGCACCAAGAAAAGACATGACAGCTAACCAGAAACTACAGCTTCCTTTATAATGTCATAATTACAGCGCATTAAGCAGGGAAGGTTGTCATCTTAAAATAGAGCTGAAGTAGAATTGGTTATTTTCTAATACCAAAAAATTAAGAGTCATCAGAGCAGATGCTCTCACACGTTTAACACAAAGATTTCAGATTTAAAAAATAGATTCCCCAGGGATAACATCTTTAAAGAAAAAAGGGAAGCACAAAACTTTAAGGTAATTTTGCAACTAAACTGCCAAGTTCCCATAAAATAGATCCGTGTTACTGCACATCATGTGACTAGGGCAGAGGAAATTGTGTAGATAAATCTGGACATTATCGTCACAATGGCTGGTTTTAGGATCCTGCAAAGAGCTCAGCTGAACAATGTTAGACTTGACTATTAAGGGACGCCACTACTGAAGACTGAAATTTCCTGTTGGAGACAGGAAGTCTTGTTAAAATTGTATTGTTCGAATACATTTGCATTTTTGATTCGGGCATCACAGGCTAGGTCAACATTCAGTGCTTATTCACAGTAGTGAACTGCCTTCTTGAAAAACTGCTGTCCATTGCTGTTGGGACGGCTGTTTCAGGATTTTGACCAAGTGACTCTGAAGGAAAGGCTATATATTTCCAAGTCAAGAGGTTAAAGTTACAGGTTAAACTATATTTTAGAAGACTGAATCATGGATGTTAGATTTGCCTTTTAAAAAGCATGGCTTTGACTCACTATCCTCAGCAAAAGATGGATTTTTAGAAGGAAAATTCCTAACCCTTACTGAATTGCACATTGGAAATGGGTAAGTGCAAGAAATCTAGATGAATGATAAATCCTAGCTGTCTTTTCAGCTGCCATAGTGTAAAAATGGACAGCACAATTAAAGTCATAGAGTCAGAGAGGTGTACAGCACAGAAACAGACCCTTCGGTCCAACCCGTACATGCCGACCAGATATCCCAACCCATTCTAGTCCCACCTGCCAGCACCCGGCCTGTATCCCTCCAAACCCTTCCTCTGTTCAAATACCCATCCAAATGGCTTTTGGATGTTGCAATTGTACCAGCCTCCACCACTTCTTCTGGCAGCTCATTCCATCATTCTGCTCAATGCACCTATCATGTTCAGCTCAGCTATTGTTCAAAGTTCTGGAACATTGCTTTTGACTTTTGTATGAAAAAAAAACACTATTACAGAGCTGCCCCTACAATTTTCACTGATGCTACTTTTCCCTGGGAAGCACAAAGCAAAGTCCAGGTAAATTAAATTCGTAGGAATGTGACTGAAATTCTGATGGGCTGTTCAAAGGTGGATTTTACTTCTTTTGGTTTCCATTGATTTTGAGAAAATTATCAAGTGTTCCACCTAGAACAACTCATCAGGAGCTGGTGCAATGACAGAAGTTGCACAAAATGCGTGGAAGATTACCTTGGAACAGTCAACTTGAGAGTTCACTCTTTCAGAAAAGAAACTTCCCAAACCAGAAAACACCATAAACCGGCAGTTAATCTGTAACACGTCCCCTACTTATAACAGGAAGTGCAAAGGTGGCAGAAACACACATACAAATTAAAATTCTTTTACAGAGGAGGCTAAGAGAAGATTTGATGGAGGTGTTCAAAATCATGAGGGATTTAGGGAGAAGCATGTTCCCATTGGCAGAAGGTTTGAGAACCACAGGACAGTAGGAAAACTCTTTGAATCAGACCTCAGCTGGGAAGCCTAAAGACCTAGATGTCAGGGATCAGTTTTCAAAAGAATAGGAATCTGAAGCACAGATGTCATTCATTGCAAGTAGAAATAGTTGAGCTGTAAAGAGCACATTTCTGGGAAGGCACTGCAGGAAGTTTTTCATGATTTGGAGATTCCGACAGCAACAAGAGGCCAGAAGCAGTGGATTTGGAATCAGTATTTGAATGGATGCTTTGAGAGTCAGTCTGAACACAACACGTGCCGAAGATTACTCAGATTGTTCCTTTCAAAACGATAAAAGCTTGCTAATATAAATTTATGATAGTGTCTGAACAATATCTACTGGTTAGTTCAAGCAACAATCTTACTGAATTACGTTTTGTGACTTCTTTCAATCAGGTAACTTGTTTTCTCTTTCATTTCCAGAATCTTTAGGTTTTGTCAACAGCTGAAAAACCAAAACTCATTGCATTTCCCTTCCTGCAGCGAGAACAGGATTGACTGTCTGCATGCTGTGTGGGGACAGATTGCATGAGCTAATTCAGACTGTTGCTCGCTTCACATCAGTGCACAAGAAGAGCTTGTGAGATTATTTGTGCTCCACTTTGAACAAGGTGCCAGAGCATTTCACCATCAAAAGAAGCCTGGTTTTTATTGAAGATGCAGTTTGAGGCTTAATATTCCTTTCCCAAAAATCAATTCTTCAGTTTGATGAAAACATTTTTAACCACATTGAGAACTAGTACATGCCCTGAATTATTTAAGCAACTGAGGCACTTAAAAATTCTTATTTGTATAAAAATGCAAACTTTGTGCAACATGCCATTTAAAGGAGTAAGTAATACTAATGGGGGCAGTCTGGATTTGGAAACATTGGTTGCAATTCAAGTTAATTCGGTTTGCACATCAAAAACGTCAACTTTAGATTTTTAATCCCATAAAAGCAGAAAACTATGCCAATCACCAATAATATGTACAACATATTTTAATACTTAAGATAACAGAAATTTAAAGGCAAGTATTTTTAATGTCAAGCACATCTTAAAATAATGATCTTTAAATGCAGTTAAGAGTTCCTTTGTAGATTTAAGATAATTTGCATACTGATGCAACAGGAGTACAGAAAAGGTCCAATTTAAAAAAACAAATAATCTGTCTAGACACATTTTGACAACTCTGTGGCCACCTCATCCTAAGGTGGGACTTAAATCCAATCTTTCTAGGCCAAAGCTCAGGACACTACACTTTAAAGACTCTAAACTCTCAGCCAACAGACTACTTGATAATTTGACATTACTTACAATAGCTTATTGCCAAATTTACCAAGCCATTCCTTTTTTTCATTAAACTGAAGCCATATAGTTATGAAATCCTTACCTCTTTAAAAATGACCTAGTAAATAGCAACTGTTGTTCACCAATTAAATGATAAATATCTTTTTCTTTCTAACAATTGGATTGCAATTTGTATAAAGCTACATACTTTGGCAAAATGCTCAATCTAAGTGCCTCTTATTTCAATAAATGTTATAAATAAACATACAAATGAGGAGCAGAAGTGGGTTATTCAGCAACGTTCTCTCTGAGCTGTGGGATTGCTGGGAAGATACATGCATGTGAATCAACATGCCAACACATGACTTCTGCTTCCCAAAGTTGCCACTGTACATGGACCTTGAGGGTTTGTGGAGCAGCAAAGAGAGTCTCAAACCATCCGACAAAAGAATTTGCCTCTCTCAAAAAATGCTTTCTAGGAAGTTATAAATCTGTACACTAGCTCTCAAGAACAAGAATTGACGCTATGTTCTAAAACTGTTCTTAATAGATTTTGTCAGACTTTTCAAGGCTGAGTTAGACAGTAAGAGAATCAATGGTAATGAGGAAAAAAACAGGAAAATAGTTCAGGATTGTCAGATCAGCCATAATCTCAATGAATAGCAGAGCACACTTGATGGGCTGAATAACCTCCTTCTGCTCCAACGTCTGTGCTCTAAGTACAATTTATGTAATAAAGTTTTTAACTTAAATCTGTGCGCAAATTTCATCTCAGACTAACTTTACAAAATTGTGCATAATTGTATACAAAGGAAAAGCCTATTCACTTTAATTGGTGGGGTCTTGCAGCTTTGGGAATGGTAGTCTGGGTCAGATGGCATACATGCATGCAGCTTTATTTTCCCGCATGATCTAGTTGTTGTTTAGACTCCGATAAGGCTTTGGCAATGTTCCTTTCTGAGAGGGAAAAATGTCAGCAACAACTTCCAATTCATTCACATTTAGCCTAAGATATATTTAATTAATAGCTGCAACTTCAGTCATCATTTAAGTCAATTAATGTTTTGCCCAGCTGCCAGAGAAGGCTGGTTTAAAAGGCATCTGAATGGATACATGAATAGGAAGAGTTTAGAGGGATATGGGCCAAATACTGGCAAATAGGAATAGATTAATTTGGGATGTCTGATCAGCATGGACGAGTTGGATGAGAAGGTCTGCTTCCGACCTGTACAACTGTATGATTCTATCAAAGGCTCTACATTGAGCTGCACTGCTTGAGGGATTGTTTTACAATAATACTTGGAAGATCATTGAACAAATCTCCTAAACATTCATTGACTTCCCAGCCGAAACCTGCTACTCATTTCAACCGCATCTCCCGGGGCAACAAATTTAACAGTCCAAAATGATCAAAATTGGAACAATCAGATTGGTTGATTCAATATAACACAGGGTCTTGCATTTCTCAAAGTAATCTCTTGAACTGCATTTGGAAAAGACATGAAAAGATATTGGGGGCATTCTGGCGAAGTTTGCCGATGATTCGAAGTTAGGTGGACAGACAGGTAGTACTGAGGAGGAGGGGAGGCTGCAGAAAGATTTAGATAGTTTAGGACAGTGGTCCAGGAAATGGCTGATGAAATTCCACATGAGCAAATGTGAGGTCTTGCACTTTGGAAAAAAGAATATAGACATGGACTATTTTCCAAACAGTGAGAAAATTCATAAAGCCAAAGTACAAAGGGAATACTAGTCAAGGATTCTCCTAAAGATTAACTTACAGGTTGAGTCCATGATAAAGAAAGCAAATGTAATGTTGTCATTTATCTCAAGAGGTTTGGAATATAAAAGCAGCAATGTGCTTCTGAGACTTTATAAAGCTCTAGGTAGGCCCCATTTAGAATTGTGTGTCCAGTTTTGGACCCTACACCTCAGGAAGGACATACTGGCATTGGAGCGTGTCCAGCGGAGATTCACACGGATGATCCCTGGAATGGTAGGCCTAACATATGATGAATGGCTGAGGATCCTGGGATTGTATTCATTCGAGTTTAGAAGGTTGAGGGGAGATCTAATAGAAATTTACAAGATAATGCATGGCACCTGACAAATGCCTCAAAATAGCATTCATCATGTCCACACCAGTTTCTACAAACACAAACAACAAACTAAATCACCCGAACAGAGAGAAAGGCACCAGGTTAATGCCTTTCCAATGAATGGTATATCTGAAAATGCTGCACTACTTCAGTGCGACACTGGTCTGTCAGCCTACGTAGTGTTCAAATCCTTGAGTAAAGTTGAAACCCACAACCTTCTGACCTAGAAATGAATCTGCTACCAAAAAAAAGCAATGCTGGGAATAAAATGTTCATTTGGTAACCACCAGAGAACAGATGGCACCCTTTTAACACCAGCGAACTGCTGTTAATTGTGGTGTCCTGCTAAAAATAAAATCACCTTCATCAGCTTGACTAATTAAGCAAGTATTTTTAAGAGTGGAATAATAATTGATAGCTAAGAAACTATTCCTTCCTTATTGGATATGCCACCACTCTCAGTGGTTGTCTATGTTGACCCAAGTCAATTAAATTTGGGACCTATACCAAATCACATTTTCAGCAGAGAGTGCCTTGTAATAGAATGTGGAACATGGTTTAAACTAATTAAATCTAACATGAAATTTAAATTGTTTACCAACGTGGAGTAACTGAGACAAATAGCAAGGAACAGCTAGGTAAGTACAAAGCAGGGCAGCACAGTGGCTAACACTGCTACCTCATAGCGCCAGGGACCCGGGTTCGATTCCAGCCTCGGCTGACTGTCTGTATGGAGTTTGCATATTCTCCTTGTGTCTGTGTGGGATTCCTCCAGGTGTTCCAGTTTCCTCCCATAAGCACAAAGCTGTGCAGGTTAGGTGAATTGGCCATGCTAAATTGCCCATAATGTTTAGGGATGTGTACGTTAAATGCATTAGTCAAGGGTAAATGCAGATAATAGGCAGAGGAATGGGTCTTGGTGGTTACTCTTCAGAGGGTCACTGTGGACTTGGTGGGCTGAAGGGCCTATTTCCACACTGTAGGGATTCTCGGAAGGATAGTGGAAACTTTCTATTGTCAAACAGAGGAGGATCATATATAGCAAAGCTACTGGCATAAACCAGTTGAACTGAATGGCCTGTGTCTGTGTTGTAAATTCTATGGAATATATATATCTTTCTGAACAAACGGCAATTGAAAATATTGGGCGGCACGGTGGCACAGTGGTTAGTTAGCACTGCTGCCTCACAGCACCAGAGACCCGGGTACAATTCCCGCCTCAGGTGACTGACTGTGTGGAGTTTGCACATTCTCCCGTGTCTGCGTGGGTTTCCTCTGGTTTCCTCCCACAGTCCAAAAATGTGCAGGTTAGGTGAATTGGCCATGCTAAATTGCCCATAGCGTTAGGTGCAGCAGTAAATGTAGGGGAATGGGTCTGGGTGGGTGCGCTTCGGTGGATCGGTGTGGACTTGTTGGGTCGAAGGGCCTGTTTCCACCCTGTAAGTAATCTAATCTAATCTAATCTGCAACTTTCAGCACAGTAGAGGAAGCTGACGATTTAATCTCTCTAAACGCATAGTTACTGCCAGCACTCACCCATTTTCCCATCCTCCACAAACAGCACATTGAGTGGAACCAGACAACTGAAATAGAAGACGTCAATGTTGTTTTTCACAGCAACCTGAAATAACAATAAAACTGGGTTAAGCCCCACTGGAAAGAATGAACACATTAATAAAGCAGTCCAAATGCATGGTGAATAACAGTACTCAGACTTAACCAAAGGTCTGTTAATTTTCAACTGCAATTCAATGCTTTTAACTTTGACAGCAACACAGCTTTTCATCAAGAGAAGGTAACATTTGAGAGCTACATCCAAAAATAACATCATCCATCAGAGCAGATTGCTCATTCTTCATCCATCAGATTATCTTTCAGCAGTTTTGCAATTTGGCTTTTAAGGAAATTTACATCTCTGCTCAGTTTCTGTAGCTGGGTTTATGCAGTTGCATCAATCAGCAAAATAAAATACTATTACAATAATTTGTTTGAAGAATAGGATAATTCTCCTCTTCCGCTGATCAACATCGATTCCATACCTAATATCCAAAAACAGTTCACTGTTATATTGCTGTTTCTGGGAGCTTGCTGTGTGTAAATTGGTTGCCTGGTTGTCTGTATTACAATAGTATCTATATTTTAAAAGCACTGAACTGACTAAAATGTCTTGTGATGATTTAAGGTCAGGGAAAGCAATTTCTGTATTCTTCTTGTTCTTCACACCAATGCACAATGTACATTTAAATCATCAATTATATATAGAGATACTTGACCATTATACCAATGGTCGTATACTCTCACACATTGGACTCTGTTGTTTTTCAAATCTATGCCCATAATATCCATGGATCCAAGCTTGAAACTTTCTTGCATCCTTTCTGAACATGGTAAAAGCACATTTTGTTCCCCTCCAAGATCTCTCCCTCTGATATCCTACTCTGAGGATGGATGGATGGCTATCGAACAGCCACATTGTAGTTTGAGCCTCTGAAGAAGTGGTTACTCTCAGCATCCACAATGTCTAAAGACATTGGATCAAATTCCACGTATATGCTGACCAATTCAGCACCGAACTCTACACCTCCCCACATAAGAATCCCCAGAGTGTGGAAGCATACCATTCGGTCAATAAGTCCACACAAACCTTCGAAGAGCATCTCCACCCAGACGAAACCCCACCCCATAACCCTCTTTCCACACTGCACAAGAACAAGCCACTTCAAATACCAGTTAATAGCTTCATTGTAAAAACAACTTGATTGAAAATGAATACAATTAGATTTGCTTCTCTCTTTCTAGAACTTGATTGCAGGTATTTTTACAACACTAGCTGAAATGGATTTCAATGAAGCTGCAGCACTCAGTTGGAACGAGAAACCTAGTTTATTCTCATATACCATAATTAGTTTATAGTTTTATTCCTTGCAGGCTGCTTTCCACATGCAACCATCTGTAACCAACACAAATCAATGATATAATTCATGGAAGAGTTTATAATGCATTTCAAGTGGTAACTGGATTTTTGAAATAATAAGTAGCATACCATTATTAATGATCTTTAATGTTCTGAAGAGCTACCTTGCATCATTTCTGTAACCCTTATGAGACTAAACTAAAAGCAATGAGGTTAAAGAAAAAAATACAAGAGAAAAATAATGGAAATGAAGTTAAAAAAAGGCAGAAGAGTGAAAGCCCTGAGGCAAACCAGTGTGAACTCCACTTACATGGTTTCTCATGCCCTCAGGCCATCATACAGCACTTAATTGTTAACGAAATAGTTTCAAAGTGTCATAGAGCTGTGTAGCATGGAAACAGACCTTTCAGTCCAACACGTCCATGCCAACTGGATATCCTAGATTAAACTAGTCTCATTGGCCCATGTCCCTCTGAACCCTTCCTATTCATATACCTATCCAAATGACTTAAATGTAATTGTACCAGCCTCCACCTAGCATCTCATTCCATACACACACCACTCTCTGTATGAAAAAGCTGCCACTTAGGTCCCTTTTAAACCTTTCCCCTCTCAACCTAAACCTATGATCTCTAATTTTGGACTCCACTACCCTGGGGAAAAGACCTTGGGTATTCTACCTATCTATGTCCCTAATGCTTTATAAACTGCTATAAGGCCACCCCTCAGCAAAGTGCTGTTGCTACTGGTAATGTAAGAATCATGACAGTCATTCTAGACAAAGCAAGGTCCCACAAACAACAAAAAGGAAGCATCCCGATTTTTTTTTTGTGACGTTATTTGAGGGATTAATACTGGGTATAATTCCACAATCTTTCTTTAAATAAAGCCAATTAAGTTCATAGAAGAGGAGGAGGAGGAGGAGGACAGGGTCAGCTTGTTGTTTCATTTGAAAGGTGACATACCTGTCAGTGCCATGTTTCCTCATGCTGCTTTGGAATACCAATTCATGCTCAAGTCTATGCAATGGGACCTAAATACACACCGCTTTCATCCAGAAGCAAAAGTGTGAACAACTGAGCTGCAGCTGATACTCCGGGAGGCTGGTATAACTACATAATAAACCTCAGAGGAGCATACGTTTAAATTGTACTTTCTGAAAGTATAGTCAGGGAAGATTTCTTCCATGCTCTGCATTTTTAATGTGGCGCACACAGCCACAAAGACCATCTCCCAAGCTTGATTAAAATTCTAATGAAACCTTTTAAGGTATTCATGTTACAAGCAATTCCCCAACAAATGACAGTTCAAGCCATGTTTGTGTATTAAAAACTAATTCAGAGATTTACTGTGAAAATGTTAGGCAGCTTTCAACATATTAGTTCATAATATTGAGAATTAATATTTAGAAAAAAGATTTTATCTTGGCAGGATCTGTTTTATTCTTCAAACGCAGTGCATCCCCCACACACTATAGGCGTATGGGCTGGTTGTATGGAGATCCATGCAGCAATAATGGTCATGGCAGTGCAAATACTCATCATATTATTTGAAGATCTGGGTACTGAACCACTGAAATAGTTATATTTTCATCTGAAAATAACTGACCTCAAATGCCTACTCCCAAATATGATGCCATAATAATGCCTGGGATTGTCAGGTGGGAGTAGGGTGTGTGGTGATACATATTATTTGAAGAGTAAAGATGATTAATTATACAGTTCCACTTGGGAAGTTGCAGTAATTATTAGTTTCCTGTGGTGCAAAAAGACCAAAGCAAGCAGTTGCTAAGCAGTGGATGCTGAACTGGATGTAGACTATCACTGCTCTTCATGTTCCATACCCAATAACAAAATAGTTTCAGATTTAGAAGGGGCAGGAGCCATAAAGCCTGCTGACAGGAATGATCTGCCAATGGCATTGCCATGTACCACTATTTAATCCCAACAGCGAAGCTGACTAAACATGTCATGTGGCAATTTTCTACAAACACTCAACCAGAATCTGGAGATAACCATTGAATGGATAGCACGGCTTTTAATCCGCTCCTACATTTCTTCCTGTAAAATGGTATCAGTGAAGGATGTGCTTAAACTTTTATTTAGTACTTCCTGTTGGTTTCAACTCTGATAACTCTAGTTGAATAACTCCACTTTAGTCATTACCACTTTCACAGTTACATCTTGCCTCTGACAGATGTACTCAGCCAGCATTTTATATAGATTTATTTTTACCTATAGTCTACAGCAATGCAACAAGCAATTTGACTTTATTCATCCTGCCAATCTCCCAATCCTACTCATCAAACCTTATCAATATATCCCATTCTCCTTTTGTGTTTCTCTTCACTTTATATGCATCTGTCTTGTTTGTCTCAATTAATCTTGTCGATTACAAGTACAGCATTCTACTACTTTTTTGGAAAAGTCCTTGTTGCTTGTGGCCTTGTGTCAAAATAAAATTTTCAGTATTAGCAGTAAACAGGGGCAATTTCATTCAAGCTTCTTGCATGGTTTTGACTGCTGAGCATGGATCATATCATCAAGTATTAACAGTGTAGAAGACGTGGCCTTAATGAGGAATTCATTTGCATCCAAGTAAGTCGACACAGGTTGAAACAATGGTTGTGGAGTTGGGAGGTGTCTATGTGTAATGTATAAATTAATGCCTTTAAAAGCATGCAATGATTGACTTCAGTTCTACCTTCTTCAGCTGGCTTTCTGCAGTCTAACAACCAGGTCAGTAGTAGGTAAAACAACAATCTATGCTACTTTCTCCCCACCCCCACCCTCCTCGAGCTTATCTCTCCACCCTTCAGGCTCTCTGCCTTTATTTCTGATGAAGGGCTTTTGCCCCGAAACGTCGATTTTGCTGCTCCTTGGATGCTGCCGGAACTGCTGTGCTCTTCCAGCACCACTAATCCAGAAGCTATATGAAGGGTTGACTAATGCAGAGCAAAAGATCCTAAGGTCATTCCCAGTCTGTGTAGAGGAGACAGTGGAGGACTGCGACTAAATTATTGTATGTGTTATGCAGCGTGGCTGGTACAGCTGAGACAAGCATCTGTTTAGTACTCCCACCATAATGGCAGCAACATGTGAATTGATATGTGTTCTGTTCTCCAAACTGTACCACCTTCTACTTGTCATTCAGAACAGGGCTAATACTCTTGGACATGACTTTAATGGTCATATAACTCCTTCATGACTTTAGCAATGTAAAACACATGTATTACAATTAAGTATATCTCATTTTCTGCTGGCAAGGCCAAAAAAGCTCCTGTAGCATAGGTCAAGTTGTACAAATCCTCTGTCAAGAGTTCAGACAAAGTGTCATTGGGTTTGAAATGTTAACTTTTTTTCTCTCTGCACAGGTGCTGCCAGAGATGTTGAGTTTCTGCAGCATTTTGCTTTTGTTTCAGATATGAGACCAGATGAGCCAAACAGCTGCCTGCTTTGCCATACATTCAGTGCAATTCTGTACAATTCACTGAGAAGAAACTGATGCTAACACCTACATCAGTTATCATTAAAACTGGTTAGCACTGCTGCCTCACAGCGCCGGAGACCCGGGTTCAATTCCCATCTCAGGCGACTGTCTGTGTGGAGTTTGCACATTCTCCCCGTTTCTGCGTGGGTTTCGTCTGGGTGCTCCGGTTTCCTCCCACAGTCCAAAGATGTGCAGGTCAGGTGAATTGGCCATGCTAAATTGCCCGTAGTGTTAGGTAAAGAGGTAAATGTAGGGGAATGGGTTGGTTGCACTTCGGCGGGTCGGTGTGGACTTGTTGGGCCGAAGGGCCTGTTTCCACACTGTAATGTAATCTAAATCTAATCTAATCTAAAACTATTGGTATGTTTAACATACTGTCCTGGTTTCTAAAGTTGGAAACCATTCTCTGAATTGTCAATTACATTTCCGCAGAATGGCACCTTTAAATATCTTAGGGGTTTTATCTCCAAGACTGACCTCCTATGAAGTCATTCATAGCAATATCAGAAACCGGTTCAGAAACATTATTTTTGTTTTTATTATTCAGCTATCATAGCGCAAGAACAAGCCTGACCTTTCTGAAATGCCTGATAAACTACTGAAGCCATTAGGAACAACTGAAGGAAATCTATATGCCTTTCTTACTCTCTGATTTGTAGATCTGCAAAATTTTAACAGATAACTTATTCTGTCATATATTTATGATACTCTCAATCAATAAAACAGCTGTTCACTTGCATATTGTGAAGTCTGTAATATATTTCATCCACTATAATTATAACAGATTACCAAAACATTGTTCCATTTTCGTCATTGTTATTGCATATTTGCTTTTCCAGGACTGTCACGTTCATCAATAAATTACTGCACTGGCGAGGTGCATGAACTTTCCACAAATGGACCCCCATATGTCTTTGCAACATTCTACTGGAATGATCGGGGCATTTTCTGGTGTGCAGAGTATACAGCCAGAATATCCAGCATTCCAGTTCAGAAGCATGGAAACTGACTGGGAGTAAGCACTTCTCGAGTGGGAAATCTATGCTGATTAACATAAATCATGTACTTCAGAGATTTCATTCCTTGCAAGTCTTTTAATGAATAGAAATGCCTTTGCTTTGACTTCGATGGAACTCGTCGTGGTAATTTATTTCATTATTCAATGCCTTCCACCTGCTAGCATATGAAAGTGCTAATCACAGAAATATGAACATTTGGATTGTTTTTTTGACACCAATATGTATCAGTGGCTGCTCATTGCCAGCTGGATGCCATTCACAGGCAATATCCTGGCTGCTTATTAATATAACATGACCTTTAAATCAAAGAGAATAGTGGCAAAACTGCTGCTCACTGGGATGTGGACAATCGTCATTTCTACATTCAAATGGAAGCTGCAGTTATCAAATAAATTATAAATTTAGACTACCTGCAGTAAATATTGTTTTTTTTCAGATAGTTGCCTCTGCTTATTTGCATATCATGTAAATTCATTACAACTATAACCCTACTGTAATAGAGCAGCCAATCACGAGGGTACCTCAACAAAACAGGAAACGCTCCAACAACAGAAGTTGGCATTTAGTCACATTTATACATAAACAACTGTGCAGACTGTCCTGTCACATGTATGACTGACACATATTGAAGATAACAAATTGCTTCTGTTGAAAGGAAAACAATTGCCCCTCCGTTACAGCTAATATTAACCATCTGAGGTTACGGAAAACACTGCAGCCAGAACTGCATTTACAATTCTGCAGAGTGACACCAATTCACTTCATTTCAAGATAAAATGCTTGAGGTTAATTTTTAGCATCATAAGTGTGACAAACAAACTAAAATAATGTCAGTAATGATTTAAATACAGGCCAGTTTGTTGCGTGATCAAATCTGAAGTTCTTTTGTGTTTCTAAGTGGAAGCCTTTCCTTTGGTAGTTTTTTTAAAAAATAAATGTACTGACAGGAGTCTAGTTTTTATTTTTGACAAAAGCTCCAGAGAGATTCAGAGTTGCCACAGTTTATGCTACACTGTGCAACCATAGACTGACACGCTGTTTTCACTGCACTCTAAGCCTTCATTCATGGTTCACCAAGTTGTAAGATGCAACCAGAGCTGTGTTTAGCACTGCTCTCCTTTCTTCTTTTATTGCCAAGTGAGGCAAAGCAAGGTAGTGCTAACATAATACAATGGCCCTGTTCAGTAAAGCATTGTATTCCCAGTTGTCAAGGACACAAGTGGGGGGGGGGGGGGGGGGGGGGGTTAAAGAATGACATCCTAGGAAGTAGGAAACTATATTTAAAAGACTTCTGCTGGTCATTTTGTCAACATCAATCCCACATGGTTTGAGAATCAATATAGAAGATTAAATCCAAGTAAAAGATGTTTGAAAAGATAATTTCAATGAAATTTGGAAAGACTTTTTACAAACCAATGCAAGCTAGGGTTAGACAAAGGCCTTGCACTTCATTCAATTTATGAAATCTAAACTCTGCGTTTTGAACAGTCTGGACCAAACTAAACACCCAACACCGAGATGATGCCTATTTTCTCTGTTCTTTCCAAGTATCAACATATATGGAAGTCATACCATGCTTAGCATGCCTAAAGAAAGTTGCATGCGATAACAAAGGCACAACTACACCAGTTACAGCAGCATACTCTTGGCCACAACATACTCATTAATATCCTGCCTTCCTCCTGTATTTACACAGCCACTCTTTTAAAATAATGTGTTTAAACTAATAAATTTCAGTCTCTTTCTACCTCTTCTGATGCTCCCACTCCCTGACAGAGTCCTCATGAAGGCCTGGTTTGGCTATTCCTCCCCAATAGGTCAGCCATGTACAGGATCTAGGCTAAACTACTGAAATTGCCCCAGATAGTTTACTGTTTATTTGATATAGGGCAATAATTCATCAACATGACTACGTACAGCATCTGCAATGTGCTTAATAGTTTGCGTTCCAATTTTCACAAACTTACTATAAGGCTGCAAGGATCATAATACCAAAGAGAGAATTCAAACTGCTTCCCCTATCACCATCAGTACAGAACACAAGAGTCTCACCTGAAGGTTATTCAGTGGCTCCATTTTCATCACTGGCCCAATGGTATTCAGTGGTAAGGAGACCTCAATGCTCTGATTTGGCATCAATGGAGTGTGAATTGGAAGTGGAGTTGTGGGGATCACACCAAAGCTAGAGAAAAAAAACAGGTGAATAAGACAGGTCCATATTTTCCCAACATCCTCTTGTGCTCGAGATACTCAGTATCTGGTGGAACATCACTGAGAAGTCAACCTCACTAGTTAGGTTGCGTTGGATGAGAACAAAAGCCCACTCCCACTCAGAGATCATTAACACTTTGCCTCTGAGATATCAAATAAGCTACAGGTAACATCTCTCAGTTGATTGGATACATAATCACCACCAGACTGGTGGATCTGTTAACCAGCTGCAAATCTCTCTAATTTCTCTTTTGACACCATTACTGAACTAATACTGGCTAGAATGGGAAGTTAGGCTCAACTGAATCTCTGAGTAATTCTTAAAGCTCTCTCTTTCTAATCAGAAATAAAATACCTGGCTAATTTCTTATCACAGCACTATCATGAAGCAATGACATTCCAAGAAGTTGAAACCTATTTAAAAGCCTTCTGCTGGTCATTTCTGTCAACATCAATGGTATGCCCGCTTGCTTTACAGCTTAGGTCTGCCTCCTGAATCTAGAGATTCACAGGAAATCATGAAATGAAGGCACGGTAGGGAACAAACAGTCTAAGTAAATTAGATTTTTTGGTTTTCCTGGTAAAGGCAGTGTGTGCTCTCTCTTCTCCCCCCACTCCTCATCTTAAAAAAAAGTGTGTTCTTGGCAGTGAGACTCAGATTTGACAAAGTGGTCAACACAATCGACAATGGGATGGAGAGATGTCACAGGTCACACTTCATTTAAGAACCAATGCAGATAAACAAAACTCAGGATCCACAGACGTGAAGGAAAATATTAAATAAGACTACCAGGGGATTAACCTCAGCATTCTGTCTGTGAGAAGACTTATTTGACGGATGGTTAGTTTAGATAGTTGAACAGATGATGAAGGAAGAGGGGGATTCAAACTAATGGCCCAATGGGATGACTTCTAGACAGAAAGGAAGGATGCACAATTTAAAACGGCCTTCACATAAACTGAGGAAGCACATTCATTTGGGATAAGGGAATTGAGGAGCATTTCATCAAGGAAAGTAGATAAGGAGAAAGTACAGTTTAAACTATTTTATTAGGAAAGATAGTTGCCAATACAGAAAAGGATGGAAAAGAATAATCCAAGGTGCGCTTATATACTGGTATGAGCATAGGAAATAAAGTGCAGTATTGTGTTTGAACTAAGAAACAGTTTGATTTAGTGAGATAGGCAAAGAGACAATCAAAGGGAGAACAAATCTTTCATGCTATGTTGTGTCAAGGATTGATGCAGTGATTAATGTAGGTGAATACATGGTTAAGCGGAAGAAAATAGGAATGGATAGAGCATCACTTTGATTGCATCTGAAGGACAGGAATAGAAAAGGACAGTAGCAGGGTATCTCTAGATGGGCACTGAATACAGTAATATGCTGGATGCACTGCTAATTGAGGTTAGAGAAAAGATGAACAATGTCTTTCTTGTAACCATAAGAGACTTGTGGTCTTCCTGACACAGACTAGGACTTAATAGTAGAGAAGAGAGAATAGTAAAGAGAGTTTACCAAAATACTTAAAACTCTTAAGAAATTTAGGGAATCCACAGAAGCAGGCTTTACTGAATTGGCTCCTATTGGGTAGGGTCAAGCGAAGTCACGGTAGGTAACGATTTGGATTACGACAGTTTTTTGAGGGAATTAAATTTTGCGCAAGCTAAGAACATGGCAAAAATTACTTAAAAGGGAAGGTTTTAACAAGATATTGATTATTACAGGAGTTGGTTATCTCAGGGTTGGGGAGAATGGGGGAAGCAAAGATGAAGCCAACTGAGGAGGAAAGAGGCATTAGGGAAAAAAGACATGGGGAGCTGTAAAACTTCAGAGGAAGAAAAAAACAAGAGGGAGATAGAAAAAGTGAAAAGGTAGAAAATACAAAATTAATTCTGCTCAAATTTAACCAAAAAGGCATGAAGAAATTCAGAACAATGCAAGGGCCTTATATTAATTATCACTAGTTACAAGATGAAAGACAGGCAGTGACAAAATTATTAGGTCATGTTTTGACTATTTTCTCTGCTGGGCTCGTGATAATGGGAGAACAGATAGCTGAGCTGAGAACTCAGTATGACAGAAGCTCTCAGTATCATGAGAAGAGCTATTGCAGAAAGGTTAGGAGCATTTAGGTAAACAAAGCTTTGGAAATTAAACTGATCATTTCAACTGCAAGATGTGACTGGAACTGGCAAATTGATGATAAATCCATTCACAAATGTTACAAAACTTATTGGGTTGAAGTTGCATCCTGATCATTTGTAATGTATACAAAACATCTTCAAACAAAAAGGGGGCAGAAAGAACAGATTTGTGAAACTTGCATCCATTGACAGAAGCAGGTTTGATACTTTGATTAAGGGTAGCTTCATCAAGGGACCATCTGAAAGTGCAGCATGTAAGTACACAGTGCTGGACAAAAATTAATTCAGAATGAAATATCTCCAGTGAAACGGATGTCTTGAAGGTCTTAAATTTGATATCTGTAACCGAAGTTGTGGTTGTTAATGATCCAAATTTCAGAAAAGCATTGGACAATGTCCCATACAGCATGTTGATGCACTGGGTATATGAGAGAAGAGATGGTTTAATGTTGGACCAATGTCCAAATGGAAAGTAGTCAACAAAGGGTGACATGGAACAGGAAGATATGAGTGAAAACAAGTTCTCGTGGTGTCCACAGGGATCAGCGTTATACCCATTAATTATTAACATTTCTAAAATTGATTTAGAGTAAAGAATACTGACATGTGTGTCTAAAGTAAATTACTCTGGGTTGGGTGCAATGACCAATGTGAAATAGTCTGAAAGGAGCCCAGACAGGTTAGCATAGGGTGCAAAAGTTAGGAAATGAAATGCAATATAGTTAAGTGTACAGGCATGAAACTATGTTATTGAGAGAATGTGGAGTGGACATTTTATGGTAACACACGAGACAATACTGTTCACTAGATAACAGAGACAAGATATCAAATAAAATGCACAGCAAAAAGGGAGACTCTTATATCAAAGGCACCATTTTTGAAGTTGCAACAGGCATTGTTGAGGTTTGGAAAAGCGAAAGGCTTTGGATAGTGGAATGCTGAAGCAAAAACAGAGAATGCTGGGAAATCTCAGCAGGTCAGGCAGCATCTGTGGAGAAAGAAAAAGAGTTAACATGTCAGCTCAATAGGTTGTTTGTATGGAGTACTGGATTTGGAATTATAAGACAAGTTAAAGCTAAGGGTGATAAAGGAGATAGGAAATTGATACAACAGTTTTTGAGAGTGCAATGCAATTTGTAGAATTGTTCACCAACAATTGGGCGGCATGGTGGCACAGTGGTTAGCACTGCTGCCTCACAGCGCCTGAGACCCGGGTTCACTTCCCGCCTCAGGCGACTGACTGTGTGGAGTTTGCACGTTCTCCCCGTGTCTGCGTGGGTTTCCTCCGGGTGCTCCGGTTTCCTCCCACAGTCCAAAGATGTGCAGGGTCAGGTGAATTGGCCATGCTAAATTGCCCGTAGTGTTAGGTAACGGGTAAATGTAGGGGTATGGGTGGGTTTCGCTTCGGCGGGTCGGTGTGGACTTGTTGGGCCGAAGGGCCTGTTTCCACACTGTAATGTAATCTAATCTCATCAGATTACTGGAACAGAAAATGATGGCAGGTTACTTAAACAAAAAACTGGGCAAACTCCTATTGGTAAAGGAATTACTGGGCAATTTGACGACAATTGAAATAAGGAAGCCGATAGCAAATTTGAACGAGTAAGCAGAATAGATCCAAGATATTCTTTGTTAGGTGCTTTCACAGGCAATCTCTGGTATAAACATTACTGGCTATTATTCATGTATAACCATAGACCTGGAAATACGGAAAATTGTTTGACTGCTCTGGTGGACGGTATTCTGACAGGTGACCAGCATCAATTTTATATTTCCCTAAACTCTTCCCATCGAAGCTAATTACAGCTCTCCTACCAATTCCAAGTTTACCAAAGCGAATTGTAGTTCTATCAATGCTTAAATCAGGTTCATCAAAACTAATGATAGTTTGCCTGCTCAGTCTTCATAGTAGATTCATCAAACTCATTATACTTATCTAACCCTCCCACAAATGAAGGATTAAAACTTGGATATTCTTGGCTGTGGAACTATTCATATCTGAATCAATCATGGGGGTAGGCCCCCATTATTCTATACAGACAACCCCTTTTATCCTAATATCTTCATGAATAAAACCACCAGCAAATGAACAACAAACATAAACAAGGATTTCCATTGAAACAGCTCAGTTTTAAAGCTACTTTCGACAATATTTGTTCAGTAATATTTATTTTGCTGAAAAAAATCCGCAGTCAAAAGAACCATATTAAGAACATTCAGTCAAATCAAAGTTGATCTAGTCATCCATGAGAGATTTAACATATTTAGATTTGTCACAATTATTAATTTAACATTAATTTCTTTGAAACTTTAAGTTGCTATGCTCCTTAGGTGGCAGCAATCTGCAGCAAATGTTATTGGAGGAGTAATGAGGCTGCTCCCAGGCATAACTGTTCTGGCAGTGACTAACATAAGTATCCAAACTAAAATGGTTCAATTGCCTGAAGTAAGACATATTACAAAAAAAATCAGTATTTGACTTATGACCACTAAGAGACTCTTCTTTTGAAGTGTTCAACATTCAGTTATTACCACAGTGTCAGCGTGCAATGCTAAAACATGGAGAACAGAATGGTCTGATGGTCACTCCCGGGATTGGATCACTGCTCTCAAATAGGTCAGAAGGAGGAGTTCTGCAATTGGTGTAACACTGAGGGTGATGAAAGAGTGAAAGTCCAGTCACACTTTCATCAGGAAGAGGGATTAGTTGCCACATTGTTAAAAATGAGGTACTGTAGATCAATTCACATATTGGCCATAGTGCACTTTCCTAGTTTAGAAAATAATTCAAAAATCTCAAGTTAAACCTTGGTTGGATACAAGTACATGCTGGACATTTTCCAAAATATTAGAAATGTACATGCTTAAGGTGGGCAGATGAGAATTTACACTCAACATTTGTCAACCTTAGGTCAATGGCAGCATTCTCCAAGTTGGAAAACTTGATCGAGGTATACAAGCAGGACAACCTAATCTAAAACAAAAAAAGTTTCCCACTGTACCTGATCTACTTGCCTTGTAATATCAATCTGAACTGTCATGGGAGTAACTCCATCAAGTGCTCAAATAGGATTCACACCAGCTTTGATTTTGATGAATAGCAGAAACTGCTTTGCAACAATGCTCAACAAGAATCTAACTGCACCTTAAAACTTTGAAATATTTGGTATTAAGTGCTCAATTGACATCAAAATCAGGCTTAGATGGACATCAATGTCTCCACCTTTGTAAATCTTGAGTGCAGATCAGGCTAGCTTCAGTCCTGAGTACTTAGAACATTGAATCCCAACAGTGTGGAAAAAGCCATATGGTCCAATAAGTCCACACCAACCCTTCAAAGAGTAACACACAGAGACCCATTCCCCTGCTCTACATTTACCCCTGACTAATGCATTTAACTACACATCCCTGAACATTATGGGCAATTTAACATAACCAATTCACCTAACCTGCACATCTTTGGATTGTGGGAGGAAACTGGAGCACCTAGTGGAAACCACGGGGAGAATGTGCAAACTCTACACAGACAGTTGCACAAGGTTGGAATCGAATCCAGGTCCCTGGCGTTGTGAGCCACCATATCGCCCAACCACTTCGCTGGCATCAAGCTTAGAATTAAATAGCCCTCAGCTTTACATTGGCATTTTTGCTCGAATCAGAAGATACAGGGACTAAACCTTATTGGACAGTTGCCATAAAGAGAGAGCGGAGCTCTGGTTCCACATTGTGACATCTGCAGATCTTGCTTCCAGTTGAATAAGTATAACTTGGGATTCAGCACCAAACCCTCACTCTGCAGCTAGTTCAGTATATGAGTTGAGGGAATCCATAAAACACAATCCTTTTACAGGACAAGCATCAAGTCGACAAAGTTAAAAAGCTAGTCACAGCGATGGAAGAAGTGTTTGATATCACAACTCAGCAGCCTGAAAACACTTCCACTAATGTGTACTTATTCGCCAAGGAAGAGCATGGAAACATGAAAACAAAAAACATTTTAAGAAACAACCACTTTTTCAAAAAAAAATTGCTATCATGGCAGCAACAAATTTGACACAAAACCAAATATTGCAGACACTAGAAATCTGAAAGAAAGAGAAAATTCTGAAGACATTTGTCAGGTCTGGAAGCATTTGAGGAGATAAACAGAGTTAACATTTCAAATTTGTGACCTGCCATGGAGTCTGAAATGTTAACTCTGTTTCTCCTCCACAGACGCTGTCAGAACTGAGTACTTCCAGCATTGTTAGTATCTTTCCAATTCTGATATTGGCAAGAAATAGCATTTCAATATAAATTCAGATCAATTGAACATTCTGTTAATTACAATTTTTGTGTGCATTTAAACAGATAGCTATTTGAACATCTGTTAAAATTAAATCCACACAATTGAAATCTTTGAAGATCCTTGACTTACAGTAAATGGTTACGTCTATTCAAATAGAGGCCAGTCGTATCGGAAAGAACTCAGCCCGGAACAAAATTAACGTTCAGTGTCAAGCTGCATTTTAGTATCTAAATAGTCTGTGACAAGTGGTAGTCACAGACAGATCATGCAAGGGAAATGGGACAGCTTATGAATTTACTAACACTCGAAGGACAGAATCCATGAAGTCAGGCAGAACACTATGGACAGGGTGCCGTCAAATGTCAGCTTATCCGACCAATGGAAAAATTCTGCTTTTTCTTCAGTGTCCATAGATTCAAAATTGATAAATCAGTGAGCAATCAATCACAAAAAAAAAGTGGATGAGCTAAACTGAGATCTTTAATCAAATGATAAAAGGCTTTAAAAATCAAATCCCATTGCATTAGTCTAACTGAAATAGATAGTCTGTAGTCTAAACCTCATTTTTTGCATTTAAAAAATAAATTTAGATACATTGCATACCCTGCCGGGAGCTGTGCTGTTGAATGAGATGTATGTTTCCACATACCATTAGATACTTGTCCATGCTTAACTGCATCCTGGAAAGTGACTTGCAAAACCTGTCCATAAAATCAACATCACAATACTGCACAAGCACACCTGAATTTCAGTTGCAGCTTGCCGTGGGACTGCAGGGCATGTGAATGGTGTTAATATTATCTTTGACCTGAGAAGCTCTAATGATTTTTTTTTGTAAATTCTTAACTAAAGTAAAACAAACCCAGAAAGGCCTGAGGGGATGATGGGAATGATCGAGCTGCGTGAAGGATGGCCATCATTTCAAGAGCGATGACCACAGGAGACAAACAACCTTTCATTTGGATGTCCCTCGCACAATGCTGCACCATGTCAAAATCATAAACATTTAGGAGTTCTACCAGAGAGGTTCTCTGCTGGTAAAAGAGTTCCATAAAAGACACATATTAAACACAGAGTCATAGAGACAGCATGGAAATAGAACCTTCAGTCCAACTCATCCATGCCGACCAGATATCCTAAATTAAGGTAGTCCCATTTGCCAGCAGTTGGCCCATATCCTGTGAGCTTAACAGCTGGAAACAGAATTGGCTTAATGGCAGGAGACAGAGAATGGTGGTGGAGGATTGTTTGTACGGACAACCCTCCACCATACATTAATATGCATACACTGAACTCAGAACGGTAACTCTGCTTTCTCTCCACAGATGCTGCCCGACCTGTTGAGTTTCTCCAGCATTTTGCTTTATACTTCAGATTTCCAGCACCCACAGTATTTTACTTTTAGATCTTCTAACACCTTGTACTTAAACATATCATTAGAACATTTCTGGGGTCCCTTTTCTGCTCATATTCTTTGTCCACTAGGGAAGTAGAAAGGATTAGACTAAACTCACTCTCAACACAATGTCTCAAGTAACATCCGTATATTTGATCTCTAGTAAGTTGAAACTTTATTGCTGGAACAGCACAGCAGGTCAGGCAGCATCCAGGGAACAGGAGATTCGACGTTTCGGGCACAGGCCCTTCTTCAGGAATGAGCAGAGAGTGTTCAGCAGGAGAAGATAAAAGGTAGGGAGGAGGGACTTGGAGGAGGGGCGTTGGAAATGTGATAGGTGGAAAGAGGTCAAGGTGAGGGTGATAGGTCGGAGTAGGATGGAGGCGGAGAGGTCAAGAAGAAGACTGCAGGTCAGGAAGGTGGTGCCGGGCTGGAGGGATTCGGCTGAGACAAGGTGGGGGGAGGGGGGATGAAGAAACTGGTGAAGTCCAAGTTCATCCCCTGTGGTTGGAGGGTTCCCAGTCGGAAGATAAGACGCTCCTCCTCCGACCGTCGCGTTGTTGTGGTTTGGCGGTGGATGAGTCCAATGACCTGCATATCCTCGGTGGAGTGGGAGGGGGAGTTGAAATGCTGTGCTACAGGGTGGTTGGGTTGGTTCGTCCGGGTGGCCCAGAGGTGCTCTCTGAATCGCTCCGCAAGTAGGCGGCCTGTCTCCCCAATATAGAGGAGGCCACACCGGCTGCAGCGGATGCAGTAGATGATGTGGGTGGAGGTGCAGGCGAATCTGTGGCGGATATGGAAGTTTCCTTTGGGGCCTTGGAGAGAAGTGAGGGGGGAGGTGTGGGCGCAAGTGTTGCACCTCCTGCGGTTGCAAGGGAAGGTGCCGGGAGTGGAGGTTGGGTCGGTGGGGGGTGTGGATCTGACAAGGGAGTCGCGGAGGGAGTGGTCTCTACAGAAAGCTGATAGGGGAGGGGAGGGAAATATATCCTTGGTGCTGGGGTCTGTTTGGAGGTGGCGGAAGTGACGGCGGATGATGCGCTGTACATGGAGATTGGTGGGGTGGTAGGTGAGGACCAGTGGGGTTCTGTCCTGGTGGCGGTTGGAGGGGCGGGGCTCAAGGGCGGAGGAGCAGGAAGTGGAGGAGATGCAGTGGAGGGCACCGTCGACCACGTCGGGGGGGAAATTGCGGTCCTTGAAGAAGGAGGCCATCTGTGTTGTACGTATTTTGAACTGGTCCTCCTGGGAGCAGATGCGGCGGAGACGAAGGAATTGGGAGAATGGGATGGCGTTTTTACAGGGGGCAGGATGGGAGGAGGTGTGCCCGAAACGTCGAATCTCCTGTTCCCTGGATGCTGCCTGACCTGCTGTGCTGTTCCAGCAATAAAGTTTCAACTTTGATCTCCAGCATCTGCAGACCTCACTTTCTCCTCGTTGATCTCTAGTAAGCCTGAACTGGAAAAGTGTTAGAATTGAATTCCAGGCTTCCACTGATTTGGACTTTGTAGCTGTAAGGACAGTGAAACTGACAGCCTTCAGCATTACTGGTTTGAAACTGACAGCAATTTCTTCAATGCACAGCTTCAGTTATACATCAAAATCTAGAATTTTCTGTTACACTATTTGCTAAGTTCCAGTGAATGATGACCAAGTAGGAATTACTGAACGAAAAGGAACTTGCACTTCTTTCATTAGTTTCAACTCAAAATCCCTTGAAAATGTTTTACTTTGTTGATTGAGGTGTAACAGGATTTTTAAGTGGCACACAGAGTAAGTACCTACTGAAAAGCCTTTTGTGGTCCATGAAAATTAATTTCATATTACGTACATTATGACAAAAAAACATCCAAAAGTACACTCTTGAATGTTTGCTTTTTCAGATTTCATGTTAATTCCATGACTATGTCCCATTTGTTTCATTCCCTGCAAAATTATATAAGTGAAAATTTTAGTCCATTTTATGTACCACGTTCCTGCCGGTGACGATACTTCACTACGATTAGCTACCTTACCCTGTTCGATAGTATCACTATTGAGGGACACTGAACAGATCCCTCTGACTTGGCATGAGATTAATAGACTAGACTATTAATCCAGTGACTGAGGTCCGGGGAGTCTGGGTTCAAATCCTGTCATGGCAGATGGTGGGAATTGAATTTTAAGAAATATGGAATTAAGAGTCTAATGACAACCATGAAACCATTGCTGATTATCAGAAAAAAATCCTGTTAAATGTGTAACTTAGGAAAGAAAACGGCCATCCTTACCTGATCTTGCTTATTTGTGACCCCAGCCACACATTGAGTTAATCAATGCTTGTCACAGGAAGGTCATGCATAACAAATCTAATTGAATTTTTGAGGAGGCAACCAAGTGTTTAGATGAGGGTAGGCGAGTTGATGGGGTTTATATGGATACTAGGAAGGCTTTTGATAAGGTCCCACATGGGAGACTGACAAAGATGGCAAAAGCACAAAAGATCCAGGGTAACTTGGCAAGTTGGATCCAAAGTTTGCTTAGTAACAGGAGACAGAGGGCAGTGGGAGACCTATGTGTGTGACTGGAGCCTGGTGTTCCACAGGGATCAGTTCTTGGTCCCTTATTGTTTGTGACATTCAATAATGATGTATATACGAAGGTGGGAGGGATGATAAGCAAGTTTGCAGAATGCACAAAGATTGACGGGGTGGTTGACAGTGAGAAGTTGTTAGTTTACAGGAGGATATAGATGGATTGGTCTGATGGGGCAGATCAGTGATAGATGGAATTTAACCCTGTTAA
The DNA here is from genome assembly GCF_037043375.1 of Chiloscyllium plagiosum. Lineage (NCBI taxonomy): Eukaryota > Metazoa > Chordata > Chondrichthyes > Orectolobiformes > Hemiscylliidae > Chiloscyllium > Chiloscyllium plagiosum. The sequence goes on from NW_028270169.1 coordinate 50,859,509, forward strand.
ATGTGAGTCAATGCACGTTGGAAGGAGGAATAAGACAAGGGAGTACTTGGCAAGACCCTGGAAGCTCAGGGGAAGAGGGGGATCTGGGGGTGATTGTACATGAATCTCTGAAGGTGGCAGGATAAATGAATAGGGTAGTTAAGGTACGTGGGACATTTGTCTTTATCAGTTAAGGGTATAGATTATAAGAGCAGGTTGTCATGTTGGAGCTGTACAGTACTTAATTTAGGCCACAATGGAGTACTGTATGCAGCTCCAGTCAACACACTATCAGAATGATGTGATTGCACCAGAAGCGTTGGAAAGGAGATTTACCAGGATGTTGCCTGAGATGAAGCATTTCAGCTACGAAGAGAAGCTTGACTGATTCCCGTCTCAGCCCACTCCCTGTATCTGCATGGGTTTCCTCCAGGTGCTCTGGTTTCCTCCCACAGACCAAAGATGGGCAGATCAGGAGAATTGGCCATGCTAAATTGCCCATAGTGATAGGTCCATTCGTCATGGGTAATTGTAGGGTAATAGGGTAGGGGAATGGGTCTGGGTGGGTTACTCTTTGGAGGGTGGACTTGTTGCGCCAAATGGCCTGTTTCCATACTGTAGGGAATCTAATCTAATGGTTAGCCTGGGCTATTTTCTTCAGAGTAGAGAAGGTTAAGGGGTATCTGATGGTGATGTACAAAATTATGAGGGGGCATACACAGGGTCAGTAGAAAGCAGCAGTTTCCCCAAGTAGACAGGTCAAAACAAAGGGTGCAATTTTTAAGTGAAAGGCAGGAGATTTACAGGGGATTCAAGGAAAAGTTTTGTCACTCTGAGGATGGTGGGGGTCTGGAATTCACTGTCTGGGAGGGAAACTAAGGCGGGAGACCTCACAAACTTTAAAAGGTACTTGGATGTGCACGTGAGGTGTCATAACATTCAAAGCTATAGGTCTAATGCAGGGAAGTAGGATATTTGTAGGTACTAGTAGGCAGTACAGGCTTGATGGGCCAAAGTGCCTCTTCTGTACTGTATGATTCCATCAATGTGGTTAACTTGGAATTGCCTTCTGGGCAATTAAGAATGGGCACCAAATGCTGGCGTGGCCAGCAACACACTCATGCTGTGAATGGATTTTTAAAAATCCAGGACATTAACTCTGCTACATTAGGAGTATTAATTGTAAAGCTCTTAGACCGGAGAAGGTCAGCAAACTCAGCACAGAATTACTGTCATCCAGGTCTATCCAATTAAGTATGAAGACAACAATATATTATAATTTCATATTGTATAAATTAAGAAATCATTAGTTTGCAAGAAGCAAAGTGGATTTTTGTAACTTCCTCTTGCTTAACTCTCACTGCTCAGTACCTCTGGCCTTCTGAATTATTTACACACCTAAGACATTCCAATGTAAATTAGGGGACTACCTATAGTTAATTATGACAAATGCAGCATTCCTAAAAATGACTAGAACATAGACACCGGCAGCTGATGTAGAATAAATGTTTTTACAGGCAAGAAGGTACAAGGTTTGGTTTGAGGCATGTTCCTTGCTAGCTGATTTTGGCCAGGACTGTATTTCAGAAACAGCTATTGTGTTCAGTTCACCAGCCAATGGGAGGCAGCAGTCTGCCAAATCCCCAATTCTTGGTTGCTATTCAGAGGTCTCTATTGGCAAGTGTGCACAGGAACAATGGGTGAGGACTGGGTTAGTAACACCCAACATGGAACAAGGCTGATTAATCAATCTTTTGGCCCACATTTGAAGAATGATGCTGTAAAAAAATATGCCAGAGCGTGGTCATTGCAGCAGATAACCATCCCCGACAGTCAAGGGAGAAAAAAAAACAACCAAAAGGAAAGAAAACAGATTATTTTTCCAATAACTAAATGATTCTTCATTCTTACCTATTCTTATTGAACTGAATGGCGAAGTCAACCATGTGTTGTAGAGCCTTGTTTGTGAAGTTCATTTCCATGTAAATGTGACCCTGCCGTCGGGAAAAGGTGCCAGCAATCTCCAAACCTTTAGCTTTCACTGCAGGTAACCATACCTGGAAAAGAAAGGAGCATTAGCTTCCACTTAAGGACAGTGAGGTTGCTAAATCGAGTTTATCAAACACAATATTATTGCTCTCCTCTATTCACATGAAGCATGATTGACGTGTCTATACCAAAAATAGCATTATTGTGCCTACCTTTCAACCATACACTGCTTTTAAAGTTAAAAATCACTCAACACCAAATTATAGTCCAACAGGTTTAATTGGAAGCAGTAGCTGAAGACAATCACCTGATGAAGGAGCGTTGCTCCAAAAGCTAGTGCTTCCAATTAAACCTGTTGGACTATAACCTGGTGTTGTGTGATTTTTAACTTTGTCCATTCCAGTCCAACACCAGCATCTCCAAATCATGACTACTTTTAAAGAGATCACTAGGATAGATTTTGAACTTTAAAATACAAATCCGTTTTAAATTTCTATTCACAATTTTAGGTTTATAATACCATAAGACATAGAAGCAGAAATTAGGCCATTCGGCCCATCAAGTCTGCTCCATCATTCAATCCGGGCCGATAGGTTTTTCAAACCCATTTGCTAACTTGCTCCCCGTAACCTTCGATCCCCATGGCAATCAAGAACATATCGATCTCTGTTTTAAATATACTCAATGAGTTATGTTGTCCACTTAAGAACAATTTCGTCGACTTGGATGTTACTTAGATCACAAGAACAAAGAAACTTTATAGCCCAGGAACAGGCCCTGCGGCCCACTAAGCCTGAGCCAATCCAAATCTACTGTCTAAACTTGTCGCCCAATTCCTAAGCATCTGTATCCCTCTGCTCCCCACGCATCTTAAATGAACCTACTGTGCCTGCCTCTACTACCTTTGCTGGCAACGCGTTTCAGACACCTACCACCCTCTGTATAAAGTACTTGCCGTGTGTATCCCCTTTAAACTTTTCACCTCTTACCTTGAAAGCGTGACCTCTCGTTATTGAATCCTTCACCCTGGGAAAAAACTTATCACTATCCACCCTGTCTATACCCTTCATGATTTTGTAAACCTCAATCAGGTCCCCACTCAATCTCCTTTCTTTAAATGAAAACAATCCTAAGCTACTCAACCTCTCTTCATAGCTAGCACCTTCCATACCAGGCAACTTCCTCTTAAACCTTCTCTGCAAAGCATCCACATCCTTTGGTAATGTGGCTACCAGATCTGTACAGAGTTTTCTGAATGCGGCAGAACCAACGTCATGTACAATTTTAACATGACCTGCCAGCTCTTATACTCAATACCCTGTCCGATAAAGGCAAGCATACCATACTCTATCCACCTGTGCAGCAACCTTCAGGGTACAATGGACCTAAACTCCCAGATCTCTCTGCTCATCAACCTTTCCCAAGACTCTTCTGTTCACTGTATAATTTGCTCTAGAATTAGACTTGCTGAAATGCATCACCTCACATTTGCCTGGATTGAACTCCATCTGCCACCTCTCTGCCCAACTCTCCAGTCTATCTATACTCTTCTGTATTCTTTGACAGTCCCCTATGTTTTCTGTTACTCCACCAAGCTTCGTGTCATCTGCAAATTTGCTCATCATACCAACAGTGCCCTCTTCCAAATCAGTTATGTATATTACAAACAACAGTGGCCCCAGCACTGATCCCAGTGGAACACCACTGGTCACCTTTCTCCATTTCGAGAAACTCCCTTCAACTACTACTCTCTGTCTGTCTCCTGTTGCTGCTCAACCAGTTCTTTATCCACCTAGCTAGGATACCCTGAACACCATGTGACTTCACTTTCTCTATTAGTTTACCATGGGGAACCTTATCAAATGCCTTACTGAAGTCCATGTATATGTCATCAACAGCCCTTCTTTCATCTATCAACTTGGTCATTTCCTCAAAGAACTCTATTAAGTTGGTAAGGCACGATCTCCCTCACACAAAACCATGTTACCTATCACAGATAAGCCCATTCTTTTTTCAATATAAATAGATCCTATCCCTCAGTACCTTCTCCTACCACTGACGTCAGACTCAGTGGTCTGACGTTTTTCAGAATATCCCTACTACCCTTCTTGTGCAGGGGGACAACATCAGCAACCCTCCAGTCCTCCGGCACCTCACCTGTATTTAAGGATACCACAAAGATATCTGTCAGGGCCCCAGCTATTTCCTCTCTCGCCTCCCTCAGCAACCTGGGATAGATCCCATCCGGTCCTGGTGATTTGTCCTCTAGCCTACCCAATACATCTTCCCTACTTATGACAACATAATCCAGACTAATTAAACTTCTATCTCTAATCTCAACATTCATCATGTTCCTCTCCTCAGTGAACACTGATGCAAATTAATCATTCAGAATCTCATCCATTCTCTCAGGTTCGACACACAGCCTTCCTTCATTATCCTTTAGTGGACCAATCCTTTCTCTAGTTACCTGCTTGCTTCTTATATAAGAATAAAAGATTTTGGGATTCTCCTTAATTTTGCTCGCTAAAGCTATTTCATCACCCCTTTTAGCCCGCTTGATTCCTCGTTTAGACTGGTCCTACTCTTCCAATATTCCTCCAGGACCCATTCTGTTCTTAGCTGCCTGGACCTTATGTATGCTTTCCTCTTCCTCTTGGCTAGTTGTACAATTTCTGCTGTCATCCACTGTTCACTAATCTTGCCTTTCCTACCCTTTGCTTTCAACAGGACATGCAGTATCTTTGAAAGCCTCTCAATGTGGACTTCCCTTCAAATAGCTGTGTCCAATACACATTTCCCAGCTCCTGCCTAATTTTGATATAATTGGCCTTGGCCCAGTTTAGTACTCTTCCCTTAGGACCACTCTCATCTTTGTCTACGAGCATTGTAAAACTTACAGAATTGTGGTCCCCGTTCCCAAAGAAATCCCCCACCGCAACCTCTACCACCTGGCCTGGCTCATTCCCCAACACCAGGTCCAATACGGCCCCTTCCCTCGTCGGACTATTGACATACTGCTCTAGAAAACTCTCCTGGGCGCTTCTTACAAATTCTATCCCATCCAAACCTCTGATGTTAAATGTATCCCAGTCAATGTTGGGAAAATTAAAATCTCCCATCACCACTATCCTATTGCCTCTACATCTTTCCATAGCTGAATATTGAATTTTGCACAATTTACAAACTATGTAGTGGGACAAGTACATATTAATCATATTTTCTCATTCCCAAAGCAACTATCATCATGGAATGGTGGAATGAACCTTCCAAATTGTGCTCAATTATCCAGTTAATCCAGGCAATGGATTTATACTCATGGCAATGGGTTGAAAATGAACTGAAGTTATGGCGCTTAACAGTTGTCTGGACTCAATTGTCTTTTAGCCATTTAAGATGAAAGACTTGCATTTATGTAAAGTCTTTTGCATCCTTAGGAGATCCCAAAGTGATCTGCATCCAGTGAACTAGTTCTGAAATATTACCACTAAGCTCATGCTCAACAAAGTCCCAGAAAGAAAAATCTGATTTTTGTGGTGTTTATTGAGAGATAAACATTGGACAGAAACTCAGAACTTTCTGGGCTCTTCATCTAACAGTGCCAAGGTATTAGTGTCGTCACAATCACCCGAAAGGTTTAATGTTTTATCTGAAAGGTTCCATCTCAGTTGGGGCAACGTTGGGGTGTCAGATAAAATTTTCTGTTTAACTTGCTATAGTAAGGCATAAACTCACAAGTGTATGATCCTGGGAAGGTTACATTGTTTTAGTCGCTGCTCAGTGACAGTGGGAATTTGAGAAAAATGTCCTATCTACTTCAAGATTGACCATTAGGCCATCTTGTCTATCCTTGCCATTTAAAACAAAGAGGCAACAATTTTTTTTCATTCACTAAAGGGATGTGGGCATTGCTGACTGGCCCAGCATTTATTCCCTGTCTCCAGTTGCCCTTGAGAAAATGGTGTTGAGCTGCCTCCTTGACCTACTGCAGACCCTGTGCTGTAGGCATACCCACACTATCATTAGAGGGGGAATTCCAGGATTTTGACCCAGCGACAGTGAAGGAATGGCGATACATTTCCAAGTCAAAGAGTGTGGTGCTGGGAAAGCACAGCTGGCCAGGCAGCATCCAAGGAGCAAGAGAATCAATGTTTCAGGTATAAGCCATTCATCCTGATAAAGGGCTTATGCCCAACAACGTCAGTTCTCCTGCTCCTTGGATGCTGCCTGACCGGCTGTGTTTTTCCAGTGCCATACTCTTCAACTCTGATCTCCAGCATCTGCAGTCCTCACTTTCTCCCGATACACTTCCAAGTCAGGATAATGAGTGGCTTGGAGGGGAACTCGCAGATGGTGTTCCCATGTATCTACTTCCATTGTTGCTCTACATGGAAGTGGTCAGAGTTTGGAAGGTGGTATCATAAGACCATAAGACATAGGAGTGGAAGTAAGACCATTCGGCCCATCGAGTTCAGTCCGCCATTCAATCATGGCTGATGGGCATTTCAACTCCACTTACCCGCATTCTCCCCGTAGCCCTTAATTCCTTGTGACATCAAGAATTTATCAATCCCTGCCTTGAAGACATTTAGCGTCCCTGCCTCCACTGCACTCCGCGGCAATGAATTCCACAGGCCCACCACTCTCTGGCTAAAGAAATGTCTCCGTATTTCTGTTCTGAATTTACCCCCTCTAATTCTAAGGCTGTGTCCATGGGTCCTAGTCTCCTCGCCTAACTGAAACAATTTACTAGCGTCCACCCTTTCCAAGCCAAGGGTATCCAAGGAGCCTTGGTGAATTTCTGCAGTGGAACTTGTAGATAGCACACACACACTATCGCTACTGCGCATCAATAATGGTGGGAACGGATGTTTGTGGATGTGGTACCAATCAAGTGTGCTGTTTTATCCTGGATAACATAAAGCTGGAGTGTTTTTGGAGCTGCATCTATCCAAACAAGTGGGGAGTGTTCCATCACTCTCTGACTTATACCTGATAGATGGTGCACAGGCTTTGGAGAGTCCAGAGGTGAATACTTTAGTGCAGGATTCCTACACTGGTTAGGCCACTTTTGGAATATTGCGTGCAATTCTTGTCTCCTTCCTATCAGAAGTTATGAAACTTGAAAGGGTTCAGAAAAGATTTACAAGGATGTTCCAGCGTTGGAGGTTTTGAGCTATAAAGAGAGGCTGAATAGGCTGGGGCTGTTTTCCCTGGAGTGTCAGAGGCTGAGGGGTGACCTTATACAGTTTTATAAAATCATGAGGGGCAAAGATAGGATAAATAAACATGGCCTTACCCCTGGGACAGGGGAGTCCAGAACTATTGGCATTGGTTCACGGTGAGAAGGGCAAGATATAAAGAGACCTAAGGGGCAACTTTTTCACGCATATGGTGGTTGCATGCATAGAATGAGCTTCCAGTGGAAGTAGAGTACGCTGCAGCATTTAAAAGGCATCTGGATGGGTATATGAATAGGAAGGGTCTAGGGGGATAAGGGCCAAGTGCTGGCAAATGGGACTAGGTTAAGTTAGGATATCTGGTTGGCATGGATGAGTTGGACCGAAAAGTCTGTTTCCATGTTGTAAATTTCTATGACTCTAAGTCAGGATGGTGTGTGACTTGGATGGCCAATTTACAGGTGGAGATATTCCCATGTCATCTGCTGCCATCTTTCTAGGTGGCAGGGGTCATGGACTTGGAACAGTGTTTTCAATGGAGCCTTGGTGAGTTCCTGCAGTGCATCCTGTGGATGGGACACATTGCTGCCACTGTGTCGGTGGTAGATGGAGTGCCAGTTATTTGGGCTCCTTTGTCCTAAATGGTGTTGAGTGCTCTTGATTGTTGTTCAAACTGCACCCAGCCTGGCTACTGACCTGAGCCTTGTAGATATGATTGGCCACTGGGGAGATTGCTCAGGTGTTAACTGGAACTGAATTCCTTGCCTGTGACCCACTCCTGTTGCTACCGTATAGAGCAATAATGGCCCAGCATGGATTGGTACTGCACAAGAACAGCTTGGCTAAGGGCACAGCTGGCTCTGGAGTGTACGTCTTCAGTATCATTGCCGAAATGCTGTCAGGGTGCACTAACTTTGCAGCATCCAGTCCTTCAGTCCTGTCTTGATATCACGTGGAGTATATCAAATTGGTTGAAGACCAGTATCTTTGATACTGGGAATCTGAGGAGAAGTGGATCATTCATATAGCACTTCTGGCTGAAGATACTTAGAAATGCTTCAGCCACATCGTTTCTACTACTTAGGTCAGGTGCATTAACCAGGGGTAAATGTAGGGTAATGGGGAATGGGTTTGGGTGGGACTCTCTTTGGAGGGTCGGTGTGGATTTGTTGGGCCGAAGGGCCTGTTTCCACACTGTAGGGATTCTGTGCTGGGTTGCTCCTTCATTGGGGATGGGGATATTTGAGAAGACTCCAGTTCCTGTTTGTTGCTTAATTATCCAACACCATTGGATATTAAAGAAACACAGAGCTTACATCTGATCTGTTAATTGAAAGATCACTGTGCCCAGTCTATTGCATATTTCTTCCAATGTTCAGCATTCAAGTAATACTGTGTATTGTTTCACCAGGTTGACACCTCATGCCTGGTTCTGCTCCTGACACTTCCTCCTGCACTCTTGAATTAACCTGGATGGAACCTCACCCAGAGTGCTTTTCCCAAGTGAAATTCAACATTGTGGAGTACTGATTCATCGGCTGAGGTAGTTTCCTTCCCCTGACCAATCGGATACCAAGTGATTTCATGGGTGTGCACTCAATGCTGAAGATTCTCAGGGCAACTCGCTTCTGACTGTATACCACTGTGTCACCACTTTTGGTGGACCTGTTCTGCTGGTGGAATAAGGCATACCCTGGATGGTCATTTGGTCTCTGAAAGCATGATTTCATGAGTATGGTCATGTCAAGCTTATAGCTGACTACTGAGAGATAACTCTCCAAATTTTAGCACAAGCCCCAATATGGATAATAACAACTTTGTAGCATTGACAAGACTGTCTGTTGATGTTAATTGGTCTTTCCAATTGGTGGTTTGCTCCAAGTGATTAGTTTGATTGGATTTTAAACGAAGTGTTCATGTACAATTTTCTGCATGTGCTGAAATGATCATTTAACAGCGATTGGCTATTCAGAGGACAGTTAAGACTAACCCACTTTGCAATGGGTCTGGAGTCACCAGGCCAGGAAAGGACAGATTTCCTTCCCTAAAAAGTCATTAAGTGAAAATAAATTGTAATGACAATTGATAACTGTTATGAATGGGCTAGTTTTAAATTCCACAGTTTAGTGAACAGAGACTTTCACTCTCTGCAATGGTAGTATTTGAATCTTTGTCATTATGAATCAAAGCAGGACTTTGGATTACTAGTCCAATGACATCACCATTATGCCACTATCTCCTCACAGGTCAGTCCCAGTGCCGAGTCGGGAAAGCCAACAATACCTCTGTCTTTCTCCAGATCTGTATTCAACTGATGAATTTGCTGATACAATTGGCTCCCCACTATATATACCTGTCCATTTCACACATTTACCTCTGTGCAATGCTATTATACTTAAACTGACATGCAGCAGTTACCATTTCACATAGGTTAATCTGCACAAGCACGCAGTCCAAGTGTTAAATCATGCAGGCTGTCAAGATGATCATTTAGGCACATGCAGAAAATTGCACAAGAACACTTTGTTTAAAATCCAAATATTACAAAGTATTCCAGATCATAAAAAGATTAAGGAAAATCATATTGAACATGTTTAGAACAGAATAAACGAACCACTGGAGACCATGATACTTTCCAACATAGTTGTTTGGTGTTCAGTGGAGCAGCTTGGACAGTCAGAGTGGCAGACAAACCATCTGAGGGAATGTGCAATTGGAGTACAGTATGTCTCAAGTTTCTATCAAGATTTTTAATTTAAAAACCATCAAGCTGCCAGAACACTTTAATTACAGCAATATTTTGGCAGAAGATCAGCACTGGGCCATTTAATCGACTCTTGCAAAGCTCCCCCTAGGGTTTCTTTTCGGGAGTTAAATGTGAAGATCGCTGTCCTCATTTTGTGCTGCAACACTTCACTTGCAAAGTACTTTTCTATTCGCCCACAAGCGCTGTTATGTCAGGAGTTCCAGGACTTGAAGCTGTTGCCAGTACTAGATGGCAATATATTTCCAAGTCGAGATTCTGAGAGACTTTGACAGAAACTTACAAATGTTGGGCACTCCCTTGTGAGAGGCCCTTGCAGCGGTTGTTGTTTCTGCAAAAATCATATGGCTGAGTCATGGGGGGGGTGGGGGGGGGGGGGTTTATGTTAAGCTAGATACACTTGCAAGCAGTTACAAGTAACTGTATCTTGCTTCTGCAAAAATCGCAAGGCGGAATCATGAGAGTATATACCAAGAAATAACTAATCGAAAAGGGAGGTGGTCGAAACAGATGTATTGACATTACCGTTGCAATTGTCACGCACATAGGGAGTTAGTATGAATAAGATAACCAAATAAGACCCAGTGTTGCGTCAGCAAATGTAATAAGGCCCACTATCAAAGTGGGAGGGGTTTGCACACCAACAACAGGCCACAGATAGATGTGGTAAGCCAATTAGATTAGCAACTGCATAGAGCAATACAACTATCAGATATGAAGTAAAAGGGGGAGTACCAAGGGACTCAATTTAACTGTATAGATTGTAATGTAACCTCCTGATCGGTGCGCCTCCTTTAATGGTCAACCGGCTTGCAAGACCGTATGAGTAAAGACTGCTTCAGAATTTGACTCGGAGTGAAATTATTGAACAGTGAGCTTCGTTTCTCACACCCTGCATCTGTTGCTCTTGTTCTTCACGATGTTACAGTTGTATCTCGTCAGTTGTGGATTACCTCAAAATGCATGAATGCTTGCTTCATAACCATGCATTTGCTTCAAAACCAAAATTTGCTCAAACAAGCTGTGTTTTCCATATTAAGTAATTTAAAGAAGCCATTCAAATTGCATCTTATTTATTCCAGAATCAGAGCCAACAGCAAGCTTACATTTTGAGTAAAACAGAGGTAACTATGTCATGCCCAGTGAAGAGATATTCTATGCAACTTTACATTCAGACTCTTTGAGCAGACAGAAATTTCTGAAACAAGAGTCAGGTGACCATTGCTTATTTAACACAGACTCTCTCAAACTTCTGGAAAAGTTCTAATTGAATTACTCCGGGTAGGGAGCTCCCCCTGAAATGTGCATATGCAGACAAATGTGATCAGTAGAATTCAGACCTGCTAATGTTTGAACTTCAAACATAGAATCAATAGACTTCCAGACTTTTTGTCTCCCAGATCAATGCTTCACAGAAGAAAACTAAAGAGATCTGTTGTCTATGAAGTAAGTGCAAAAGACCACCATTTATCTCTTGTGCAGAGATGCCCTTAGATTTTTAAGCCATTCTGGTGAGACAAGCAGTATTCGGCGTGAAACCTGGAGATAAGTTTTGATCTAAAAGACCTGGCAATCTGCAAGAGAACACCAAAGACTGCTGAACTGCACTAACAAGGCGGCCACGCCATCATTGTTTTTGAAGATTTGGGAGCCTTTAAAATCTTCTCAGCCTGACTCAAACTCCAAATCCACCTGTAAAGAAATCTGACATCCTGAAATAAAAAGTTTAAGCCCCGAGCTTCACAACAACTGAACATTTATCACTTCAAAGAAATCCTGCAACAATACAGATACCTGACTTCAGCCATCCAAATTAATCTGAACTACAACTCAAAAATGGAAATAAACTCTATTTCACCGGATCCGTATGGCCTGACCTCTTCCAACAGCCAAATAAGAAAAATATTAACCATTTGTTTTGATTTAAAACTTATAAAAGTGCACAATCTCCAATTGTATCTCTCTTGAGTATGTGGTGTGACTAACACAGTGTTTAGATTCCAGGAGAATATTTATTCTCAGAATAAATAACCTCCCTTATTTTTAAACACAAACAAAAGTCAGTTGCCGGTTCTTTAAAGACATTTGCAAATGAACATAGAGAAACACATACCTTTCATCTAAAACAACCATATTGACTGGGGACAGCCAGAGAAGGAAGTCAATTGGGAGTTTTGATTCATTTCATCTGATGTCTATAACTGTATATGTTTGAAAACAATAATACTAGAGATTCTTGGAAAGATAGATTCTCATAGCACCGAGGTGTGTGCCTTTAACAATGAATCTGCTTAATATTTACTTGAGAGAGCACTATCTTTCTTGGATTCTAATCTCTGGAGATTAGTTATAACCTAGATTCAAAATACATAGCAATTACATTTCTGAGGAAATAGTGGAATCTTTTCAATACAAACGACAGAGTTATTTCTGAGATCTTTGATCATGTTTGAAAGAATCAATTGGAAATATGTTTTGAAAAATGACAGAACTTGTTAATCTCTCAGAGAAAGTTCATGGACTGCAATCAAAACTTAATTATTATTTTACTGTACAAGTCTTCTACCAGAATAGAATCATAAAATTGAGCCTTTGTACTTATTCAACATTTGCAAAGAGCTATTCAATTTGTCCTACTTTCCAATTAATCCAGCAACTGTGCTCTTCCCTCATAGTTATGCAAATATATCAATTTCAATAATACACAATGATTCCCTTTCAGGTGTTATTAAATATACCTCCATCATCTACGAGACACATTCCTCCACATAACTACACATCTGTGAGAACAAACAGAACAAGCCTAAAGGGAAACAATGAGAAGGGACAACCAGAACAGCAGGAGGACATGAGGCATCACATGAGCAGCCCAATCATTAAAACAGAAGTTAGGAAAAACAGTATGGGGCAAGATGAAACAAATAAATAGCAGAATGGATAGTTGACTTCAATACAGCAAGCCAGGGAACAGGTGCTAAACGGTAGCTCCTCACAGGGCTAAATGCAAAACACAGTCCAATGAGAATCACTGGTTGTTCATAAATGTATATTAATGACGTGGGACTGTAGAATCAAAGTCTTAATTTCCATATTTGAGGACTGGATGATCTTAAATTGAAGCTATGATGGAAACTAAACAATACTGAGAAGAATTGCAACAATTTACAAGAAAACATGAATAAACCTTCAGAAGAGTCAAAGAATTAACCATATAATAGGCAAATTAATTTTACCATAGATAAATGAGGTGTTACATTCCAACAAAATCAAGATGGCACATATTACTTAGAAACTGAGGAGCTGCATGAATTAGAGGAGCAGTGGGGAAAGGGAATACAAATAAACAAATCACTTCCCTCCTGAACTTTTATAGGCCATTTTAATTAAATAACAAAATAAACACCAGGGTTTATTTCTAGAGGGATTATAGCTAACAGGTACAGAGGCTACGTCAAACTTGTACTGAATCTTAAGGTGACACTTAAGAGTAATGTGTAAAATTCTGGTTGCCACAATAAAGAATTTGGATGCACTGGAGAGGACAAAAAACGTTTTATAAAGTTGATAACCTCAGCACTCAGTTTATACCCATCATAAAAGGGCAAACAGCCTTGATCCTGAAGACAGAAGACGATGGATGATCTAATAGAAAGCTTCAAAATTATGCAGAAGTTAGGTGAGAATTTATGCAGCAAGTTTCTGCCCAAAATAAACAAGGAATCCAGAAGAAAATTCTTTACTCAAAGAGTAGTGAGAATGTAGAAATCATAACCATGCAAAATAATTGAGGCAAATTGCCCTAACGGACTTTCAGGGGAGGTTACAGAAGTATATGAGGGAGAAGGGAACAGAGGGTTATTTTCAGATAGGATAGGATTAAATGAGGAAGGATAAGATGAGGCTTGGGTGGAGCCTAATCTTCAGCATGGATTAATTGGGCCAAACAGGCTGTTTCTGTGCTAAAGCTGTTGGTGGGGAAATCCTGAAAAATAATCCAACACAGAATTGTCAAATGGCAAACTAGGTTAGTAAATGGCATTTAACATGGATTTGGTGAAGCCAAATTTCAAAGAGTTTATAATAATGGACATGTTGGTAAAGATAAAGCCCATGAGAATAAGGGGATACTGACAGCATAGGTGAGGCTGGCAAACAGAAAGCAGAGAATAGCTGTGAACTGATATGAAAATTACAAGTATGCAGTGAAAATTACAAGTATGCAGGATTTTGTAATAGGTCCACTGTTCTTTCTGATCTGTAGAGATGGTTTGGTCATGGCTATACAGTGCATAATAGACAAGTTTCAGAGACTGAACTTGGAAATACAGTCCACAGTGAAAAAGATAGTGAAGACTTCAGGAGAAAACAGATAGCTGAACTGGACAAGTGCAGTTTAAATGACACATTCCGGGACTATTTGAAGCTCTGCAAGGACAAAGGGTGTACGATCACAAATCACTGAAGGTGGCAGGACAAGTTGAGAAGACTGTTCAAACGGCATATGGAATGCTTGTCTTTATAAACAAAAGTTTTAGGTTCGAAAGCAAGTTATGTTCAAAGCAACTTTGTAAGTCTCTGAATCAGTTCCGACTACAGTATTACGCTCAACTCTGAGCTCCTTGCTTTCAGGAAAGATGTCACAGCCTGCAATAGGCTGTAGAGGTTTTACTACAATTGCATCAGGGATATGGGTCTTCACCTTCCTGAAGTGGTTGTTTTTGCAGCAAGGAAGGTTAAGGGAGATTGAAGTGTTCAAAATCAAAAGGACTTTGATAGAGTGACTAAGAAGAAACTGTTTCAATAATGTCAGATTAATCAGCATCAGTACCAATGGTCTTCTGTATGCATCATTCTGCGATTCTATCTTCTGCAGCACAGTTCACAGTTAGTTGAGCACACTAAGAGCAGGAGCATTAAAATGCGCAAGAATTATTCTGCTGCTAAGATGGAGCTGTGTGCGGCCTGCTGTGTTGCTGAAAGGTCAGGAAGTCTAATCATTATTACTTCCCAAGATCAATTAAAAGGCTTATTTGTTATTTGCAGTCCAATTATAGGGCAGAATGAAATAAGCAGAAAATTACTGGTTCTCTTCCTCTGGATAAAAAAATTGGTGTGACAGTAAGAAAAATCAACAGACAACTCAAAATGTTGTCACTCTGCTAAGCTGTAGCTACATATCCCTTTAAGGTCAAAAAGAATAAATGCTCAGTCCTGCTCAGGTCAGTTAAGAGGTCAATTGTTGAAGGTAGGCTTGTTTTGTTTTTGAAAACATATGATAATATTAATTTGAAACCTTCATTACATTTATTAACAGCAAGAAGTTATTGGGAGATACAGGTTAATTGGAGGTCAAACAGGCTTTGGAAAAAAGTGTGCACAGAATTGCACCAATACAGTATTCCCATACAAACAATGAGACCCCTGATAAGAGAAAAAGGAGATGCAGTGAAAAACAGTAAAAACAGCATGTTATTATGGCCATATTAAAGGAGAATTTTCTTCAGCCTGAGGGTAGTTAATCTGTGGAACCCACTGCTACAGAGGCCAAGTAATTGAGTATATTTAAGCCAGAGATAAATGGGTCCTTGATTAGTAAGGGGATCAAGACTTGAGAGAATGCAGGAGAGTGGGATTGAGAAACCTAACGACCATGATGGAATGGCAGAGCAGACTTGATGGGCTGAAAGCCCTAATGCTGCTCCTATATTTTATGGCCTTATGGTATATGAAAAGAAAGTGCAATATCAAATAAACCTGCATTTAGTAGCACCGGCCTTCTGTAATCTT
The DNA here is from genome assembly GCF_037043375.1 of Chiloscyllium plagiosum. Taxonomy (NCBI): domain Eukaryota; kingdom Metazoa; phylum Chordata; class Chondrichthyes; order Orectolobiformes; family Hemiscylliidae; genus Chiloscyllium; species Chiloscyllium plagiosum. The sequence goes on from NW_028270169.1 coordinate 50,875,208, forward strand.
CCAGGCCTCAGCAGTTATTGCATGAATGAAGACAAAAGTCATGTAAGAGAAAATAATTTACCATGAATGGTTCCAGTTACATTAGGAAGCCAACTATTTTTCTTTGTGCCATTAAGATCAGCAATGTCACTTACAGCTTTGGGAGCCACATAGCCGCCGGCTGCCATTCCAATTCCAGTTGAGAGTTCAAACAGATCACTCAGGCCGCTGCTCGGCACAGCAGGGGTTGGTGAGGGCCCAAATGTAGTTGGCACTGAAGATGGTATAAAGCTTTGACCGACCTGTAACAAAAACATATGAACATTTAACGATGGGAGCAATCGAGTACAAAACAATACATACCAGTACTCAATCACTCCAACTGGTCCACTTTAGAAATGAAGAGAACAAATTGGTTGGATAAACACATCTTTAAATAGACATTTTATTTACATACCTTTGCATTTATGATAGTACTTCAAGCTAAATTACATTTGTCTCTGATTTGCTTGGAATAGTTCTAAGGGAAAATTGTTATACACGATACTGAATTTGTCCAACAGTGACGATGATGGCAAAAACAAGCTGCTGAGGGCTTTGAAGAAGTAGATATCGATAAGAGGCTAGTGCTTTACTCCTGTTCATCATATGATGTGAAACTTTGCAGAAACTTACATCTCCCTTGCTCACTCTTAACGTTTGTAAATTCCATACATTGCTGAAACTAAGTAAGCACGAAAAGGTAAAGCTGCTGATTGGGTTAGATGAAGGAGGGTGGTGGGTGGCTTCCATATACAATAAACACCAGCATTCACTGGTTAGGCCGAATGGCCTGTTACTATGTTGTACATTCAATGTAATACGAATGACTTCATATTAAAGGAATTTTTCCCTAACCAATATTTGGGACTTGTTATGCCAGGCCAAGGGGGTGAATAGGATACTAGCAAATCAACACCAAATGTTAGGATGTGTGAGGGGTAGAGTGCCCAGCAAGATTCCTACTCTTTACTATTATCCACACACCACTATTGAAAGATGCATGCAACACAGGATGCGACTCCAATGTGATAACACCCACAGTGACAAGCCTGCTATCACTCACTGACTGGGTTCAGACACTAAAACTGGATAGCTGGGTAAACTGCCAGTGGAATGGGGTGGAGATGCTCACAGAAAAAGTCAGCATCTTGACGAGGGAAAATTGTAAAAACAAATAAAGCCCTTACAATCTTCAATTGTGATCTGTACGTGACTATAGGAGAAAGACTCACCGCTGGACTCCCACCAGTAGGCCCGCCAAGATCGCCCCCAAGCTGAAAGATACAGAATACAGAGAATCAATGGAAGCAGACGGCATACACAGCAAGAGGGCATAAAAGCAGGAGGGCATACACAGCAAGAAGGAAAAAATGCATTTATGAGTTAATTAAAAAAACAGCTTCCATATCTTCACCAATTACAATTTATTTCAGATTGAAGCAAGCTGTCACTCGTTTATTAGCGTGGTTTCTGATATGCTGAGAGAGAGAGAATTGTAGGTGACAGATAATTTAGTTTAGCCTCCATTGTCAAGGCAAACGTTTAAAGATAGCCAAGCAGGAAATAATCAAAAGGAAAAAGATGGTGAACAGTTCAGATTCCAGCTGTATTCATTTCCAGCAAACCAGACAATGGCATTGACCAGAGCATTGAAGACAATTAAAGCAATTCGGGGGAAAAGCACAACAGAACAAAAAGATTTCAAAAAGCTCAATGTTTGGAAAGTTCTAAATTTAATTTGTTGAATCCAAATGATCAACTGTGTGCTCACTTCTTAAATGCTGACATACAAAATAATGTACAGGGAGCTCATGCTGCATTTGCTTCCTCTGCAATTCTCTCATCAAAATTTGGAAAATTGCTAAGCTCAGTGACCATTTTATTTATTAAAATAACCTAGATAATGTGAGCCAATGAGGAAGTGTGGAACTCCATCATGACATTCAAAGTCTGGGATATTTACATTTTCCATCACGCTCAGCAGAACAAAGATGTTATGTTGCTAGATCAGTCACAAATATGTTTTAAGTTTAGACTGCCATACTTGTCACTAGTCAATTGTGAACCACTTAAGAAGAATTCCGGTTGATCCCATAAAGTTTCAATGGAAAGCGTGTAGAGGTCCTGCCACGCAGGAACAGGGACTCAGTATGATTTCCATCACCAAGTTCAGTTATTCCAATGCTCCACATCTTTCACACCAAGTCTCAGCTCAACCAAAACTCTGCTGCTCTTGTACCAAGGTCCATTCACCCTCTGATTCATATTGACTCAAGGTCAAAGAATGCGTTGAATTTAAAATTCTATCCTTATGTTCAAATTTCAATATGCTCTGAACCTTCTCTATATCTGCAAATTACTTCAGCCCTCCAACTCCCCAACCCAGCTTTGCTCCTCTATTTCGGGTTTCCTGTGCATCTAATGTTTCTTCAACCTCTCACTGCTAGCTGTGCCTTCAGTATCGGATATTACTCCTGTGCTTTGCAACATTGATGACAGTAAATATTTGCTGTTGATACTACCGAAAATCCCAAATGGATATCTGGAATGACTAATTTAGCCAGTCTCATTGTGGGTGTATTTGTGACATTGCATTCAATCTCTGCAGGAGCAAGAGTTGAACCTTAGTCCATGTTTAGCCATATTCACTGACCTCTACCCATCAAATATCTGGCATGTGAAAAACTCCCATAGCAAGTATATTAACAGTGTGACGACAAATTGATTCAATGCATGATGCCCTTCAAAATTGATATGCTTACTGTCTGGAATAACCACTCTAGCAAGATACTTGAGGAATAGAGGTGTCTTTGGGATTAGAGCTAGCCTATTCCACCACCTTCAGGAGGGGAGATACAAAATTAGGGGAAAAAACTGAATACCACATAAACTTTGAAAACTGCAACATAATGCACAGCCAATAGTATTAAACAAACAGAATCAGATGCCTAGTAAATATTTTTGTGAGGGCATTAATGGTTTCATGATAAATGGAAATCTAACTCATTTTACATTGAAACAATATAAAATTCTGTTCTACAGGAAGTCTCAAAACTTAAAGTACAGAACAGCCATTTGATCCAGTGTTAATGTTGCACACTAACCTTTTCCTATCCTGCCTCAGTGAACATCATCAGCATTTCCCTCGACTTCTTTCTCCCAAGTGATTATCAAGTTTCCCCCTAAAGCTATCTCTAGAGGCTTAGTTCACTCTGTTTCCTGTCTGTTAAGTTGGTAATATCCAGAATCAGGCTGCATTCACATTACAACTGTGGTCTTTATCTAAAGGCTTTTGTGTATGCGTAAAGCACCTTAATGGAGATGTAATGTACACAGACATAATGAGCCCACAATTGTTAATGAGGAAAAAAACAAGACAATACACATTTTCTCTGCATTCAATAAGCTAACAAAGTCTCAAATGCCACATTTTGATTTAATTAACAGATGGTCAGGTAAAACCGGTATTCAATGGATTCTGGGTACAATCTCATAAACTATGATCTATGTCTAATGTATATTACACTCAAGAGTCAACTGGTGAATAATAAAGTGCTGAAGTGGATGTGCCAGAACATTGGAAGGTGTTTGAGGCTTTCAGACAGGGTGTACAGAAATAAAACAAGGTCATATCTCATCAAACAAAATTCAAACCACATAAAATGGTCTGCTTTCAGTCAATTCACAGGATGAACACTGATTAGAAAGAGGATCCAACTGGAACAAACAGGAAGACAATTTCTCAGATGACAATACCATCTTGTTCTGACATTACTGATCTCTGGTCTACATAGTAAGGTTTCAAAAATTAAATATGGGGCTCATTTTACAAGTGATGTGGATTTAGTTCACTTAAAGCAGCTGCACAAGCTAGCAATAATAACACAACAGTGTAACTGTGGTATTTATGATATTCAATGCCAGTAATACACTTATTGCAAAGGAAATTAAATATTAAAATAGGAGGTTATATTTGTTACAAAGGGCACAGGTGACACCACAGTGGGAGTTACTGTACAAAACTGGTCAAGGACTCTCATGGCACCATAGTAGTATCCAGACCTGTGAGACAGTAGGCCTAGATTTAAGTCCAATCCTCTCCAGAGGTGTATCATAACATTTCTAAACTGGATGACTGAAAATATCTACAGTACTGGTCAACTTAATTGAGGATGTAAAGGCTTAGAAAGCAGCTCAGAGAGAACTTACTCGACTAATACATAGAATGGGTAGGTGTCTTGTAAGCTAGGACAGACTCGGTTTGTGTCCAGTGAAGCTCAGAAAAGTAAAAGATGACCTTATTGAAACATACAAGATCCTGAGGGACCTTGACATATTGGATGTGCAAAGTATGTTCCATTTTATGTGATAATCTAGAACTAGAGGTCACTGTCTCAGAGGAACAGGTCACAGAAATGAGGTAAAATTTTAGAATAATGACGAGATGAAATTTTCTCTCAGAAGACTGAGTTTTTCAAAAGATTGTTCATGGCGTGTGAGATAGCTGGCTGGGCCAGCATTTACTGTCCATCCCTAACTGCATAGAGGACAGTTAAGAGTCACATTGCTGTGGGTCTGGAGTCACATGTAGAAGAGACGAGCAAGAACAGCAGATATCCTTCCTGAAGGTACACTGGCAAACCAGATGATCGGCAGTGCTTACGCAATCACCATTAGACCAGCTTTTCATTCAAGATTTTTCATGAATTCAGATTTCACCATCTGCCACAGTGGGTTCAAACCCATTGCCGCAGAACTTCAGCCTGGGCTTTGAATAACTAGTCCATTGCCTCACCTTCAGAAGTGATTTTCCTGAAAAGGTGGTGAAAGCAGAGTCTTTGAATTTTTTTTTAAGACAAAGGTGGATACAAATAGATAGATGGTAAGCCAGTGGGTGGAAGGTTTTCAAGAGTGGGTAGGAATTTGTGAATTTGAGGTTACAATCAGATCAGCTATGATCCTTATTAAATGGTAGAGCAAGCTTAGAGGCAGGAGGGCTCACTCCTGCTGTCTGATTATAAACACTTGAATTTCTACAACTAATTCAGTAACAAAAATACAGAATCTACCAGCTGGGGAATCACAATAACGTTAGGGCATCCAACAACCTTCAGTTACACAGAAATTTGAAAGCTTAGCCTGGCTACAAATGGTGGAACAACATAAAAACTGCAGGAGTCCAGACTTGGAAGGGGTACAGATCTCGGCAAATTGCAGCACTTGAAGGATGTTTTACAGTTGCAGAGGAGTGAGACCATTGAGAGACTTGAAAACTTGCATGGGAATTTTTCCTGGGGTCGGGGCGTCCAGAACCTATCCAGGGCATAGGTTTAGGGTGAGAGGGGAAAGATATAAAAGAGACCTAAGGGGCATCTTTTTCACACAGAGGGTGGCACGCGTATGGAATGAGCTGCCAGAAGAAGTGGTGGAGGCTGGTATAATTGCAACATTTAAGAGGCATTTGGATGTGTAGATGAATAGGAAGGGTTTGGAGGGATATGGGCCGGGTGCTGGCAGGTGGGACTAGATTGGGTTGGGATATCTGGTCGGCGTGCACAGGTTGAACTGCAGGGTCTGTTTCCGTGCTGTACATCTCCATGACTCTAAGAGTCGATTCACTTACAAAGCACAACTGCGAATGGGATTTCAATGAGCTCAGGTTTATGGAGGGCGAAAGAGATAGACTGAATAGTGTTGGAAGGCAACATAGTCTTGGATAAGGGTTTCAGCAGCAAATAAGTTGAAGCGAAACAAAGAAGAGCAATGTTGTAGAGGTAGAGGTAGGTGATTTCAGTAATGGACAGGATTACTGTCTATTATCATCTTCTGCCATTGAAAATTACTACCCTTTATTCCCACACTCTGTTAGTTCCTTGAAGCCAGATGGAAACACGTTTTTGAGTCTCAAGACCAAAATGAATTCTGAGACAGGACAAGCAGAGATTAAAGATAAACTGGAGAAGGATGTATGCTCAGGATTAGGGCATGGGATAGGATTTTCCATCGGGGTGGTGGTGGGGGGGGAGGAGAGGAAGGGAAGTGAGAGAATGGAGCAGTGGAAGAACACATTCTTCCGGGTTATCCCTGCAGAAATGAACAGCCAGGAGGGGTGCAGAATTAATCACGAGACAGGAAAACTATGGCAATTTTGATTGTCACAAGATTGAGGTAAAAAAATGGACTTCAGTCAAGAACAGCAAATTGTTGACATGAATTCCATACAGTAGCTAAACAAAAGTTGATAAAACGGAAGAACTATTACAAGCTCAGCAGGTGACAGCAGCTGTCGGGTAATGGGTTGTAAGATAGACAAAATTAACTCTAAACACTAAGTCATTCAACAACAGATTGGAGCAACAGCAGTCAGGTCCTACAGTACAGCAGATCCTTTTAATGCTCAGAACGCAATAGGATGCTACAATGGGGAGACAGGATTTTACAGAGCCTCATTTTGAAGGGCACGTGGTCGTTCAATGTATCTGAGCATTTAAGATGTGAAACATTGTAGTGAGGATAATAGGGGACAGCAAAACACCATTTTGAGTTTCAAGAGTTTTTAACAAATATGGGAACAGATTAACTTTATCATACAATAGTAAAGAAACTTTATATAAAAGGTATCAGGAGCTTGGGCATCAATAGCTATTCATGCCGGTAGCACACAAGAAATGCAACCATATCCATCAAGCTGCAGCACTCCCAAATTTAAAAAAAAATGTGGCAATTATACTTATGACATAAGCTGCCATTTACTAGGATTTATGAAGGAACAAACAAAGAACAGGCCCACAGTTTTCATGAGTAATGCCATTTTTTGATGTTCTCATCGAAACCCTACAGTATTGAACGAGGCCATTTGGCCATTGAGTCCACACTGACCTTCAGAACAGAATCCTGTGCTATCGCCATAACCCCGTAATTACCATGGCTAATCCAGCTAGCTTGCACATCCCCGGACTGTATGGGGCAATATAGCACAGCCAATCTAAATAACCTGCACATATTTGGACTGTGGGAGGAAACCGGCGGAAGTGCAAGCAGACACTAGGAAGTCAAAGATCAAGTGTGAAAGGCAGAGGCGGATGGATTATTGTCAAGCTGGGCGGTTATCTGGGATAGGTAGGAATTTGGATTTGAGGTTGTAATCTGATCAGTGATTATGTATTTGCATGTGTAAGCAGGGGCTGAATAGCCTACTCCTGCCCTTGTTTGTATCTCATAGAGTCATACAGCATGGAAACAGACTTTCTGTCCAACCAGTCCATGCTGACCATAATCCCAAACTAAATTAGGCCCACCTACCTGCGCTTGGCCCATTTCCCTCCAAATATTTCTCATTCATGTACTTATCCAAATGCCTTTTTAAACATTGTAACTGTACCCACACCCTCTGGAAGTTCATCCCACACACGAACCACACACTGTAGAGAAAAATTGACCCACATGACTTTTTCAAATCTTTCTCCTCGCACCTTAAAAATATCTTATTCATATAGCAATTACTACAGGGCCCTTAGTACACTAGGGCTTAGGAAACAAAAGATGTATAGGTTAGGTGGATTAGCCATGCTAAATTTCCCCTAGTGTCTAGGGATATGCACGCTAGGTGGATTAGCTATGGAAAATGCAGGGTTACAGGGAGAGAGTACGGGGTTGGGTCAGGGTGGGATGCTCTTCGGAGCGTAGGTGTAGACCCACGCTGCAGGGATTCTATGATTCTAAGAGACATCATGTCAAGTTTTATAGTGATGCCGGGCTCTCATGGGTTCCACACTGATGCAAATGCTACTGTACATCACACCACATTAAAGCCTGCCAATCATTTTTCAGGTTACAGCTACATTAAAAATATTCCAATACATATACATAGAATAGAATCAGTTTACTTTTTAATTAATTAGTTTGAGATAAACCATTTTGATTCCTATATTTTACCACGTCTGTTCAGTCAGGCCCTTATTGCCTTGCTAACTTCTAGTGGGAACCATTTACTTCCATTGCTTCATCAAAAAATACACTTCTGCACTTCAATTAAAGTACAAGCAGCAACAATTTTCCACACCATCATGCAACTAACATGACCAGAGTAGGAAACAGTAAGAGCAATTAGACAATGATAAAATACTGATGCAGAACAGGAAAGTACGCTGGTGTCAAAACAGCTCCAATTTCTGAATACTGTTGAAGAGTAGGCTGCTTCAGCAGATCCTTACTTAAATGCAACAGTATTGAATGCAACAGTAGAAGATTCATATAACCAAGCATCAAATGCAAGATAACATTTTCTTCAAAATAAGACCGAGCACAGTATCTAGCAAGGGCAAAGGTAAATGGGGGCGAAGGAGGAAGAAATCAAGAAAGGAAGAATGAGGTGTGAAACAGAAGCAGACAAAAGAGGAGGAAGATTAGGGAAATGACTGAGGTTGTGAGGAGGAGAAGGGGGATGGCAATACTTGCACAAATTTATCCAACTTTGGCTGCCTTCAAAGCCCAGTGTGTGAAGTTGAACTGATCTATCAACTACATTTATAAGAAATTAAAATAATTCATTGCAACGTACTTTAAACCCAAAGAAAATGAATGGGGGTGTGTGAGAGAGAGAGATGGGCGAGAAGTGAAAGGGGAGAGGGGGAGGAGATAGACAGGGGCAAGTGGGGAACAAGAGGGGGAAATAGAAAGGGTGAACAGAGGAAAAAGGAGGGTGAAGAGGGGGAGGGGGGGGTAGAAAGAGTGAGTGGAAAAGAATTATCCATCAGGACTTAGAGTCACAGAGTCAGAGAGATGTGCAGCACGGAAACAGACCCTTCGGTCCAACCTGTTCACGCCGACCAGATATCCCAACCCAATATAGTCCCACTTGCCAGCAGCCGGCCCATATCCCTCCAAACCCTTCCTGTTCATATACCCATCCAAATGCCTTCTAAATGTTGCAATTGTACCAGCCTCCACCACTTCCTCTGGCAGCTCATTCCATACACGTACCACCCTCTGCGTGAAAAGGTTACCCCTTAGGTCTCTTTTATATCTTTCCCCTCTCACCCTAAACCTATGCCCTCTAGTTCTGGACTCCCCAACCCCAGGGAAAAGACTTTACCTATTTATCCTAACCATGCCCCTCATAATTTTGTAAACCTCTATAAGGTCACCCCTCAGCCTCCGATGTTCCAGGGAAAACAGCCCCAACCTGTTCAGCCTCTCCCTGCAGCTCCAACCCTGGCAACATCTTTGTAAATCTTTTCTGAACCCTTTCAAGTTTCACAACATCTTTCCTATAGGAAGGAGACCAGAATTGCACGCAACATTCCAACAGTGGCCTAACCAATGTCCTGTACCGCCGCAACATGACCTCCCAACTCCTGTACTCAATACTCTGAACAATAAAGGAAAGCATACCAAACGCCTTCTTCATTATCCTATTTACCTGCGACTCCACTTTCAAGGAGCTATGAACCTGCACTCCAAGGTCTCTTTGTTCAGCAACACTCCTTAGGACCTTACCATTAAGTGTATTAAGTCCTGCTAAGATTTGCTTTCCCAAAATGCAGCACCTCGCATTGATCTGAATTAAACTCCATCTGCCACTTCTCAGCCCATCTGGTCAAGATCCTGTAGTAATCTGAGGTAACCCTCTTCGCTGTCCACTACACCTCCAATTTTGGTGTCATCTGCAAACTTACTAACTGTATCTCTTCTGCTCGCATCCAAATCATTTATGTAAATGACAAAAAGTAGAGGGCCCAGCACCGATCCTTGTGGCACTCCACTGGTCACAGGCCTCCAGTCTGACAAACAACCCTCCACCACCACCCTCTGTCTTCTACCTTTGAGCCAGTTCTGTATCCAAATGGCTAGTTCTCCCTGTATTCCATGAGATCTAACCTTGCTGATCAGTCTCCCTTAGGGAACCTTGTCAAACGCCTTACTGAAGTCCATATAGATCACATCTACTGCTCTGCACTCATCAATCTTCTTTGTTACTTCTTCAAAAAACTCAATCAAGTTTGTGAGGCATGATTTCCCACGCACAAAGCTATGCTGACTATCCCGAATCAGTCCTTGCCCTTCCAAATACATGTACATCCTGTCCCTCAGGATTCCCTCCAACAACTTGCCCACCACCGAGGTCAGGCTCACTGGTCTGTAGTTCCCTGGCTTGTCCTTACCACCCTTCTTAAACAGTGGCATCACGTTTGCCAACCTCCAGTCTTCCGGCACCTCACCTGTGACTATCGATGATATAAATATCTCAGCAAGAGGTCCAGCAATCATTGCTCTAGCTTCTCACAGAGTTCTAGGGTACACCTGATCAGGTCCTGGGGATTTATCCACCTTTAACTGTTTCAAGACATCCAGCACTTCCTCCTCTGTAATATGGACATTTTGCAAGATGTCACCATCTATTTCCCTACAGTCTATATCTTCCATATCCTTTTCCACAGTAAATACTGATGCAAAATATTCATTTAGTATCTCCCCCATTTTCTGTGACTCCACACAAAGGCCGCCTTGCTGATCTTTGAGGGGCCCTATTCTCTCCCTAGTTACCCTTTTGTCCTTAATATATTTGTAAAACCCCTTTGGATTCTCCTTAATTCTATTTGCCAAACTATCTCATGACCCCATTTTGCCCTCCTGATTTCCCTCTTAAGTATACTCCTACTTTCTTTATACTCTTTCTAAGGATTCACTCGATCTATCCTGTCTATACCTGACATATGCTTCCTTCTTTTTCTTAACCAAACCCTCAATTTCTTTAGTCATCCAGCATTCCCTATAGTTACCAGCCTTCCCTTTCACCCTGACAGGAATATACTTTCTCTGGATACTTGTTATCTCATTTCTGAAGGCTTCCCATTTTCCAGCTGTCCCTTTACCTGCGAACATCTGCCTCCAATCAGCTTTTGAAAGTTCTTGCCTAATACCGTCAAAATTGGCCTTTCTCCAATTTAGAACTTCAACTTTTAGATCTGGTCTATCCTTTTCCATCACTATTTTAAAACGAATAGAATTTATGGTCGCTGGCCCCAAAGTGCTCCCCCACAGACACCTCAGTCACCTGCCCTGCCTTATTTCCCAAGAGTAGGTGAAGTTTTGCACCTTCTCTAGTAGGTACATCCACATACTGAATCATAAAATTGTCTTGCACACACTTAAGAAATTCCTCTCCATCTAAACCTTTAACACTAGGGCAGTCCCAGTCTATGTTTGGAAAGTTAAAATCCCTGACCATAACCATCCTATTATTCTTACAGATAGCTGAGATCTCCTTACAAATTTGTTTCTCAATCTCCCTCTGACTATTGGGGGTCTATAATACAATCCCAATAAGGTGATCATCCCTTTCTTATTTCTCAGTTCCACCCAAATAACATCCCTGGATGTATTTCCGGGAATATCCTCCCTTAGCACAGCTGTAATGCTATCCCTCATCAAAAATGCCACTCCCCCTCCTCTTTTGCCTCCCTTTCTGTCCTTCCTGTAGCATTTGTATCCTGGAACATTAAGCTGCCAGCCCTGCCCATCCTTGAGCCATGTTTCTGTAATTGCTATGACATCCCAGTCCCATGTTCCTAACCATGCCCTAAGTTCATCTGCCTTCCCTGTTAGGCCCCTTGCATTGAAATAAATGCAGTTTAATTTATTAGTCCTACCTTGTCCCTGCCTGCCCTGACTGTTTGACTCACTTCTATTCTCAGCTGTACCCATAAGACCATAAGACATAGGAGCGGAAGTAAGGTCATTCGGCCCATCGAGTCCACTCCGCCATTCAATCATGGCTGATGGGCATTTCAACTCCACTTACCCGCATTCTCCCCACAGCCCTTAATTCCTTGTGACATCAAGAATTTATCAATTTCTGCCTTGAAGACATTTAGCGTCCCGGCCTCCACTGCACTCTGTGGCAATGAATTCCACAGGCCCACCACTCTCAGATTGATCTCTTTCCTCACTATCTTCCTGGGTCCCACCCCCCCCACCTTACTAGTTTAAATCCTCCCAAGCAAATTTCCCTGCCAGTATATTAGTCCCCTTCTAATTTAGGTGCAATCCGTCCTTTGTGTACAGGTCACATCTACCCAAATAGAGATTCCAATGATCCAAAAATGTGAATCCTTCTCCCATACACCAGCTCCTCAGCCATGCATTCATCTGCTCTATCCTCCTATTCCTGCCCTCACTCGCTCGTAGCACTGGGAGAAATCCAGATATTACTAACCTTGAGGACCTCCTTTTTAAAATTCTACCTCTCTGAAATCCTCCTTCAGAGTCTCAACCTTTTCCCTTCCAATGTCATTGGTTCCAATGTGGACAATGACCTCCTGCTGGCCCCTCTCCCCCATGAGAACATTCTGCACCTTCTCTGAGACATCCTTGATCCTGGCACCAGGGAAACAACACACCATTCTGCCTTTTCTCTGCTGGCCACAGAAACGTCTGCCTGTACCTCGGACTACAGAATCCCCTAACACACTTGATCTCTTGGAAGCCGACGTACCCCTCGTTGCATTAGAGCCAGTCTCAATACCAGAAACTTGGCTGTTTGTGCTACGTTCCCCTGAGAATCCATCACCCCCTACGCTGTTTGAAATGGGTATATCCACAAAAGACTCCTGCACTAGCTGCCTATCTCTCTTACCCTTCCTGGAGTTAACCCATCTATGTGACTGTATCTGAGACTTTCCCCCTTCCTATAACTGCCATCCATCACATACTGTAGCTGTTGCAAATCCCTCATCGCTTCTATTTGTCTCTCCAACCGATCCACTCGATCTGATAAGATTTGCATCCAACAGCATCTATGGCAGATATAATCCGCAGTGACCCTTAAATTCCTTTTAAACTCTCACATCTGACAAGAAGTACATACCACTGCAAAGGCCATTTTTGCTCCTTCACAATCTACAGACCCAGAAAATAACACCGTCTTATTCCCCTACAAACACTGACGCAGGTTAAATTAATAGCTATGGCTTATATTTTAAGTTTAATCAAGAACCGCACTTCATAGAACCGCAAAGCAAATTGTACAAAGGATGTCTGTCAAAAGTCTAAAAGCATTTTATTTTTAAATCAATTATATATTCCACCAAGTTCAATATGCACCAACTTGGCCAGTCCCAGCAGACCAGCAGCACTCGGGGACCTGCAACTGGTTTCAATATCTTTCAGGCTGGAGACAGAAATAAGAAAACTCATTTCCCAACCTTGATGCTTATCCAGTGAACTGTGAAGTTTGTGTATTCAATGGGAACAAGAGAGGAACAGAGTATTAAAATGAGGACAGGTTTCACAGACTTTTATAGAGGAGCAAAAGGTAATGTAATGAAAAAGTTAGAGGTGACAAACTCGTGTTTCTAGCAGGGGAGTCTGGAACAAGTAATCATCACCTTCAGAAATCAGAGCTTGGCTCTTCAGGGTGATATTAGGAGACACTATTACATTCAAGAATTAATGGAAATGAAGAACTCTCACCCCAAAATGCTGTTGAGGCTGTGCTGAGTCAGCTAGAAATTTTAAAACTGTGCGATTGTTGGATTTTTGTTAGGCAAAAGTATATTGGTTAAAGAATTGAATGGGTAAGTGGAGTTAACCTACCAATCAAGCATAATATACTGAATGACAGAAAATGCTAAGGGATGATTGGCTTAAAACTGGAACGAAGATTGGTCTGGTCTATTTGGTCCTACCACATGGCACCCTGCTAAAGTATTATCAACACTCAGATGTGGGAATTATCAATGAGAAAAATTGCAAATGCGAAGTATTTGCATTGACTCAATGTGAGCCGAGTGACCAACCAATAGAGCATTGCTGAAGTGATGAATGGTGACAGTGATGGAAAGCATTGATGTAACAGATTGAAATGCATTACCCGTTCTGCGTCTCCCATCTCAATTCAGAGAAGTAATATGTTAGTTATGAGCAAGGAAGGAATAGAAGAAAGGAGAAAAAAAAAGCAACGTTAGGACAAAAGATAGAGACAATGCATTTTACCAAATTAGTAAACAGAAAATTATATATTAAAGCCACAAAGCACCAATAATCCAAGCAAATACAGGTCTCCAAAGCAGGTTTTATAGGGCTTAAACTATGCACTTAATCTTAAATGTCATGCACGTTTGATTTGATTTATTATTGTCACATGTATCTAGGTACAGTGAAAAGTTTAGTTTTCCATGCAATACACGCAAATCATACCATACAAAGATCACTGAATGACAGAACGGAGCAAAGAATACCAAGTTATGGCTGCAAGAAGGTACACAAAAAGCAAGATCTATATTAGATTTGGAATTCGAGAGGTCCGTTCAGAAGACTAATAACAGCGGGGTTCTTTAACTTGTTGGTACACGTGGTTAAGCGTTTGATTCTTCTGCCTGACAGAAAAGGTTGTAAGAGAGTATAACCGGGGTGGGAGGGGCCTTTGATGATGTTGATGGCCTTTCCACAGCAACGAGAAGTGTAGATGGAGACAATGGATGGAAGGTTGGCTTGCGTGATAGACTGAGCTGTGTTCACAACTTTCTGTAGTTTTTTTTAATGGTCCTGCACAACAGCAGCCACTGTACCAAGCTGTAAGCATCCAGATAGAATGCTTTCCATAATGCATCTATAAAAATTGTTAAGGGTCCTTATGGATTGTCTTAGCCATCAAACAAAGCAGTGCCATATGCCTGATTCATATGCTAAATTACACAATAGACATAATTGCCATTTGCTCACTACGGCCAACTCATTGTTGACAGTATTCTCAGTGAGCTTCTTTCTTTATATACCAATTACTTTGGATGAAGGAGACTCTCTTGAGCTCCTTGTCCCTGAAACCTACCATCTTCCATTTGAATTAGAATAAGAATTAGATTTATTGTCACATGTACTCATGAATGCACTAAAAAGTTTACAAAGTTGCCACTCAGGGCGCCATTTTAGGTACAAAAGAACCCAAGACCAGGATCTTAGGAATAAATTTTTAAAATAAAAAGTTCAGCATTACAGAACTTTGATATTAGTCCATTAGTACAAGGGACCCGGATATAAAACTTCAGGAATAAATTAGGAAAAAAATAAGAAGTTCAGCATTACAGTCCTTCAGTAGTGGGTCTCGCCAGCTGTCTACGCTGGGATCTCACCTCCACGGTCCATCAAGTCCCCACTGTGAGCACCAAGCTGTTTGATTCTTCTGCCTGACAGAAAAGGTTGTAAGAGAGTATAACCGGGGTGGGAGGGGCCTTTGATGATGTTGATGGCCTTTCCACAGCAACGAGAAGTGTAGATGGAGACAATGGATGGAAGGTTGGCTTGCGTGATAGACTGAGCTGTGATAGTTTCAGATGGCAAATACAAGTTCCTTCCAGATGTTAATCATTCTGTATAAAAGAAATTCTCCCAAATCTGTTCTAAACTTGTTCTTTACAGAATAAAATCTGTCTGCTCTCCCCATATCCTTTGCATGTTATAATATATACCATAATGTCACCTTGAGTCAACTGTTGTCTCAGCCAAAAAGTCCAAATCTATCATTGGTTTCTCACAGCCAGGGAATGGGTGGTACCAGAGATTAGCAACTCCAAAGGCCCCAGGAAGAGTTACCACACATTCATCAACTCCATGTAGCCAACATCTAATGTTTGTCATCATGAACTAACATCCAAATCGTAAATAACAATTGAGAATACATGTCCTAGACCAGAAGTAAAAATTAGAGGCTACAATGGAATAACTGATACCAACAGAAATAAAATTACTTTTTACCAACATCTTTATTCATTGCTCACTACCTAAAGCTGGAATTAGCTTTCCTCTACATGATGCTTATCGAGCGCCTAAATATGTCAAAGACCAGGTAAGCTCATAAACCAAGTGGAACACAGTTCAATTTCACAACAGCTTGTGAAGATTTGAATTCAACTAAACTGTCAAAATGATGTTCATTTTGGTTATCATCACCATTCACTGTCTGGATACAGTGAATGGCATATATTTCCCAGACTAAACTTCTTTCCATTTTCATTGTCCAATAAATCACTATTATTGACATTGAACATTATTTACATTGTCTGATGTCAGTGCGTCCGGATTTATTTGAGATTATCTAGTTCTAATTGTCATCGTACCCTCTTGTTCTGGATTCCCCGCATTCCTGAAGAAGGGCTCATACCCAACACGTCGATTCTCCTGCTCCTTGGATGCTGCCTGACCTGCTGCGCTTTTTCAGCAACACATTTTCAGCTCATTCCCCACATTAATCCATCCCACTGAACTCATTATTTTAAACACCTTGGTTAAATACCTTGCAGATTTCTAAATTCAAGGAAACAAACTAAGTTTGCAATCTGGGCACATCTCAGAATGCTTTCAGCCCAGTATTCTGGTAGTCTCATCCTGGTTGTGTCTCCATCGCGACTTCATCAGCTTTCCCCGAGCCCCGAAGCCATTAACTGAACTTTGTCTGAATTTTACTTATTATTATGTATAACTTCTGTCATTGATGTAGGGACCATGGTTGGACGACTTATAAAACATCAAGGTACACAAGAAGAGTTTCTGTTCTATTCTGTTGTATCCCTGGTATGATATTGGTGAACCTATACGGCACATCCTCCAAGTTCCATTATCCTTCTGAAAGCCGGATTCCCAGTGAAAATGGTCTTCCAGGTTTTGCCAGAGTACAGAAGCATCACTGCTCCCTTTGTGTATAGCAACCCCCTTGATTCTTTTCAATTTTTATTGTATTATTCATTCATTGGAAGTGGGCATTGCTGGCTGGACCAGCATTTATTGCCAGTCTCTAGTTACCCTTTTGAAGGTGATGGTGAGCTGCCTCCTTGAACCGCTGCCGTCCATTTGGTGTAAGGAAATACAGTAAAGGACAGTTCCAGGATTTCGACCATGATTTACTTGATGGAGACTCAGGCTTCATGAAAATTAAACCTAGGCCAACAGTCTTGTCTTCAGCGGTGAACCAAAGATTCAGTGGAAAAAAAACCACTCAAACGTTCACAATTTGTCAGTACTCCTTTTACTTAGGTTTCTGTTCCAAAATTTGCCTATTACTGATTGAAAAACCTGTTATAAATCCTCGCACTTTCTATCAACTGGGATCTGAGAATCAGGTGGAGATTTTTGCATATTTCGGTTGAAAATTTTAAACTTTTGTGATGACTCTGGGACGGGCCTGCCTTGATTCCAGCATACTATCCCAATGAGCTGTGACACTATATTTTGCCATGCTGGAAATGACCTACTTATCCCAACTCAGTTTCCTTTTAGTTTGTCAACCCTTTACCCATGCGTTGGGAGAGATCCTCAGTGTTGTAGAAGTTTGGGATAACCACATTCATAGCGCATTTCTGCAACCTCTTGGGCACAAAATGCTGGCTTCTTTCTAATCCCACAACAATGCTGAATTGGCACCCTCCTAATTGGCACTCAACTCTTGCAGCAACAACACATTGATAGCCCATCAGTAAAACCAATGCAAGGTAGGCAGTTGCCAAAAAAAGGGAGAGTGAAACATTGCAGTAATAGAGGATTCCATTGTCAGGGGATTTAATGTGCCATTGAAGCAAAATGTTGCTTAAGTTAGAAGTCTAAAATTAAGCAAAAATGCTAGAAATAATCAACATACTAGGCAATAATATGGAGAGAGAAAAACAGATTAACATTTTAAGTCACTGGTCTTCCATGAGAACAGCTTGTTATTTTGCTTGATTCGTATTACAAATTAACTTAAAAATGACACTAAGGAGTCAATGCCATGGACTAAGGAATATTGATTTGATTTCAAATAAAGGCATTAAAATTCTAGAATTTACTCTCTCTCAGGTCAGATAGCCCTCTGGGTCAAGGACTGGCAGGGAGAGTTTAATTCAGATAAATGTGAGGACCGACAAGGTTCCCCATGGGAGACTGGTTCGCAAGATTAGATCTTATGGAATACAGGGAGAACTAGCCATTTGGATACAGAACTAGCTCAAAGGTAGAAGACAGAGGGTGATGATGGAGGAT
This sequence comes from Chiloscyllium plagiosum, assembly GCF_037043375.1. Lineage (NCBI taxonomy): Eukaryota > Metazoa > Chordata > Chondrichthyes > Orectolobiformes > Hemiscylliidae > Chiloscyllium > Chiloscyllium plagiosum. Next base: position 50,893,238 of record NW_028270169.1, read on the forward strand.
TGCTTTTCAGACTGGAGGCCTGTGACCAGTGGAGTGTCACAAGGTTTGGTGCTGGGTCCACTGCTTTTCATCATTTATGTAAATGATTGGATGTGAACACAGGAGGTATGCCCGAAACGTCGACACTCCTGCTCCTTGGATGCTGCCTCACCTGCTGCGCTTTTCCAGCAACACATTTTCAGCAACATAGGAGGTACAGCTAGTAAGTTTGCAGATAACACCAAAATTGGAGGTGTAGTGGACAGTGAAGAAGGTTACCTCAGAGTACACCAGGATCTTGACCAGATGGGCCAATGGGCTGACGATTGGCAAATGGAGTTTAATTTAGATAAATGTGAGATGCTGCATTTTGGAAAGGCAAATCAGTGCAGGACTTATAAACTTAATGGTAAGACCCTGGGGAGTGTTGCTGAACTAAGAGACCTTGGAGTGCACGTTCATAGATCCTTGAAAGTGGAGTCGCAGGTAGATAGGATAGTGAAGGAGGAGTTTGGTATGCTTTCCTTTATTGGTCAGAGCATCGAGTATAGGAGTTGGGAGGTCATGTTGCAGCTGTACAGGACATTGGTTAGGCCACTTCAAGAATAGTGGTCTCCCTCCTAAAGAAGGATGTCGCCAGGGTTGGAGGATTTGAACTACAGGGACAGGCTGTATAGGCTGGGGTTGTTTTCCCTGGAGCATCGGAGGCTGAAGGGTGACCTTTGAGAGGTTTATAAAATCATGAGGGGCATGGATAGAGTAAATAGACAAGGTCTTTTCCCTGGGGTGGGGGAAGTCCAGAATGATTTGGATGTGAGCATAAGAGGTACAGTTAGTAAGTTTGCAGATGACACCAAAATTGGAGGTATAGTGGACAGCGAAGAGGGTTACCTCAGATTACAACAGGATCTGGACCAGATGGGCCAATGGGCTGAGAGGTGGCAGATGGAGTTTAATTCAGATAAATGCGAAGTGCTGTGTTTTGGGAAAGCAAATCTTAGCAGGACTTAATACAGTGCTTGGGAGCCTCCTGTGAAGCGCTTCTGTGGTGTTTCCTCCGGCATTTATAGTGGTCTGTCCCTGCCGCTTCCGGTTGTCAGTTTCAGCTGTCCACTGTAGTGGCCGGTATATTGGGTCCAGATCGATGTGTTTGTTGATGGAGTTTGTGGATGAGTGCCATGCTTCTAGGAATTCCCTGGCTGTTCTTTGTTTGGCTTGCCCTATAATGGTAGTGTTGTCCCAGTCAAATTCATGTTGCTTGTCGTCTGCGTGTGTGGCTACTAAGGATAGCTGGTCGTGGCGTTTCGTGGCTAGTTGATGTTCATGGATGCGGATCGTTAGCTGTCTTCCTGTTTGTCCTATATAGTGTTTTGTGCAGTCCTTGCATGGGATATTGTACACTACATTAGTTTTGCTCATGCTGGGTATCGGGTCCTTCGTTCTGGTGAGTTGTTGTCTGAGGATGGCTGTTAGTTTGTGTGCTGTTATAAGTCCTAGTGGTCGCAGTAGTCTGGCTGTCAGTTCTGAAATGCTCCTGATGTATGGTAATGTGGTTAGTCCTTTGGGTTCAGAACTGACAGCCAGACTACTACGACCACTAGGATTTAAAACAGCACACAAACCAACAGCCACTCTCAGACAACAATTCACCAGAACAATTCGCCGATACCCAGCATGAGCAAAACTAATGTAGTGTACAAAATCCCATGCAAGGACTGCACAAAACACTATATAGGACAAACAGGAAGACAGCTAACGATCCACATCCATGAACACCAACTAGCCACGAAACGACATGACCAGCTATCCTTAGTAGCCACATACGCAGACGACAAACAACATGAATTCGACTGGGACAACACTACCATTATAGGGCAAGCCAAACAGAGAACAGCCAGGGAATTCCTAGAAGCATGGCACTCATCCACAAACTCCATCAACAAACACATAGACCTGGACCTAATATACCGGCCACTACAGCGGACAGCTGAAACTGACAACCGGAAGCGGTAGGGACAGGCCACTATAAATGCCGGAGGAAACACCACAGAAGCACTTCACAGGAGGCTCCCAAGTACTGAGGATGTCGCCTAGACAGGGGACGAGACGTTTGCAACAAAAATTTCCAGCTTGGTGAACAGAACCACAACAACGAGCACCCGAGCTACGAATCTTCACCCAAACTTTGAGGACTTAATACACTTAATGGTAAGGTCCTAGGGAGTGTTGCTGAACAAAGAGACCTTAGAGTGCAGGTTCATAGCTCCTTGAAAGTGGAATCGCAGGTAGATAGAATAGTGAAGAAGGCATTTGTTATGCTTTCCTTTACTGGTCAGAGCATTGAGTACAGGAGTTGGGAGGGCATGTTGCGGCGGTACAGATATTGGTTAGGCCAATGTTGGAATATTGCGTGCAATTCTGGTCTCCTTCCTATCGGAAAGATGTTGTGAAACCTGAAAGGGTTCAGAAAGGATTTACAAGGATGTTGCCAGGGTTGGAGGATCTGATCTACAGGGAGAGGCTGAACAGGCTGGGGCTGTTTTCCCTGGAGTGTTGGAGGCTGAGGGGTGACCTTATAGAGGTTTACAAAATTATGAGGGGCATGGATAGGATAAATAGACAAAGTCTTTCCCCTGAGGTTGGGGAGTCCAGAACTAGAGGGCATAGGTTTAGGGTGAGAGGGGAAAGATACAAAAGAGACCTAAGGGGCTACTTTTTCACGCAGAGGGTGGTACATGTATGGAATGAGCTGCCAGAGGATGTGGTGGAAGCTGGTACAATTGCAACATTTAAAAGGCATTTGGATGGGTATATGAACAGGAAGGGTTTGGAGGGATATGGGCTGGCTGCTGGCAGGTGGGACTAGATTGGGTTGGGATATCTGGTCGGCATGGATGGATTGGACCGAAGGGTCTGTTTCCATGCTGTACATCTCTATGACTCTATAACTGGAGGGCATAAGTTTAAGGTGAGACGGGAAAAATTTAAAAGGGACCTAAGGGGCAACTTTTTCACACAAAATGGTGAATGTATGGAATGAGCTGCAAGAGGAACTGGTGGAGGGGGGTACAATTACAACATTTAAAAAGCATCTTGATGGGTATATGAATAGGAAGGGTTTACAGGGAAATGGGCTGGAAATGTGTTGCTGGAAAGGCGCAGCAGGTCAGGCAGCATCCAGGGAACAGGAGAATCGACGTTTCGGGCATAAGCCCTTCTTCAGGATTCCTGAAGAAGGGCTTATGCCCGAAACGTCGATTCTCCTGTTCCCTGGATACTGCCTGACCTGCTGCGCTTTTCCAGCAACACATTTCCAGCTCTGATCTCCAGCATCTGCAGACCTCACTTTCTCCTGGGGTGTATTGCTGAGCAAAGGGACTGCAGGTGTATAGTTCCTTGAAAGTGGAATTGCAGCTACACAGAATGGTGAAGGTGGCATTTGGCACACTAGCTTTCAGTGTACCAAGTATAAGAGCTGGGATGTCACGTAGCGATTTTACAGGAGACTGGTGAAGCCACTTTTGGAATACTGTGTTCAATTTGGTTTGTGCTGTTATAGAAAGGACGTTGTTAAACTAGAGAGGTTGTAGGAAAGATTTACAAAGATGTTGCTGGATCTGGAGGATTTGAACTTTAGGTAAAGGCTGAATAGGCTGGGGCTGGAGTCCTGAAGAAGGTTACGCCTGAAATATTGACTGCAGCACCTCCTGATGCTGGCTGGCTTGCTGTGTTCTTCCAGCCTCCTACCTGTCTACGCCCCTAGAGTATTGGCAGCTGAGAAGTGACCTTGTAGAGGTTTATAAAATCATGCACAGCATGGATAAGCAAGGTATTTTTCTGAGGGTGAGGTGGTATTTCCAAAACTAGAGGGTGTAGGCTTAAGGAGGGAACGGAGCAATTGAAAAAGGACATAAGAGGGAGACTTTTTCACGCAGAGGCTGTGGTGTGTATGGAATGAGCTGTCAAAGGCTGTGGTAGAAGCTGGTACAATTATAACATTTAAAAGGCATCTGGATGGGTACATGACTAGGAATAGGGATATGGGCCACATGCTGGCAAATGGAACAAGATCACATTAGGATATCTGGTCAGCACAGATGAGTTGGATCAAAGGGTCTTTTTCCATGCTGTGCAGCTCTGATGACCAGGCAAACTTTCAGAATATAGCTTCTTCCTTAAATTTGATATTAAAAATATTTGTGATGTAGTAATATAGGAATATATTATGAATGCAACTGAAAAATGCTCTAACAACAAAAAATACGTTTTGGATTTAGTCTTCAATCTACTGTTTTTGAGTAACTCAAATTTAAAAAGTGACTTTAAAAACTGTTTGAAACCATTTACAAACTACACTTGGACAGACCAGACAGTTTTCAGCAAGCTTACACAATTTCTAAAATGTATCTACTGCTATCCTGCATTTGAAAGAATTTAATTTTGAAGGCCTCAGCACAGGTTTGCAATTCAGCACAATTAGAAACAGCAAATCTTCCAACAATAATTTGGACAGGTGGTATGGCCAGTTTCAGCATCAATTTATAAGCTGCTGTTTCTTTTAAACCAGAGTAGAAGATAGCAGATTCGGTACCAAATGTTCCGGCTCAAAATTCCTTGATCTTTTACATTGATCTGGGGTGAGAGGTGCTGGAAGCGAACAGTGAAACTTGAACTTTTAATTAAACCTTTACATATTTGGCTGAACCTTCCAGTGGTCTTCAGATTTAAAAACTATAAGCTGACCTATAACTAGTGAAGCTTTATCTTGAAATTGTGACACAAGAGGATTTTATTATTCAGCATCAATGGATAGCAGTCTACACTGTCCTATAGCTTCGTACAAATTCCATGTACAGACTACAACGTATCAGAAGGTACACGTTAGAAGGGTAAGTAAGCCAAAGTAAATCCCTGAAGGGCTTATTCCCGAAATGTCTACTTTCCTACTCCTTGGATGCTGTCTGACCCGCTGTGTATTTCCAGCGCCACATCTTTCGAAAGTAAATGAACAGCTTTAAGACTCTATCAAGTTGTTGTTCCCTAGGTTTAAATCTCAAATCAAGTGAGAGACTGAACTTATATACATGATTTAAAATGTCTCACATCCAGAATGCATAACCAAGATTTCTCCTGCTCAGTCTAGGCGTCCTTCGACATTAAGTGGGAGTATAGTGAACTGTATAAAGCTACAGGTGATGGGCAACAATTACACACCTCATGAATCCCCAGTATTAGCAATACCATCCATGAAATAGAGTGCTGGCCCCATTGAGTAGGGGGGCTAACTGGAATTGCAGTTGTGGTTTTACAGGGTTAAGCATTTTCCAAACTAGCTTCAATGCACAGTCCACAGAAATGAGTAGATAAAAAAGGAAACAAACTGCCTCTACAGCAAAAGCTACTTATACTGTATATCATAAACAACAGAAACAACAAAATAAATTCTACTCATGTAATGACCACTTTGAATCAAACCTAGATATTTTCTAATTAACTTGCTCACAGAGGTTGAGATACAATTGTTGCTCCACAGCCATCCTAAAATAGCAGGTCTTTGTGACTGAAACTTCTTGTGTGATACCATTAGAGATTCAATTAGCACAAGAATGAACAATCAACTTTATTAACGCAGGGTGCATCTGGTCATTCAACTCCTGCAGTTGCTAGGTGCATAATTAAATGGGCTAGTCAATATGGGTTCTGTTGATATATATTACATTGATTGCTCTATCAGTATCTGGTCTTAACTGGTGTTTCTCAAAGAAATAACAAGCCATTCTCTAACCGTGCCTCTGATCTTTATCTATTTTCTAGTTTCTCATGTAGAACCACAAAGTCCAAGTACAAACTCTTTAGGTGAAAAAGTTACCGTTTACATCTTAAAAGCATGGCAAGGGTGGGTAAATACTGCAATAAGGATATGGGAGAGGGACAGCAAGGAGGACAGAGAGAAAGAGAAGGGAGGGGAGGAAGAGGCTGCAGGAAGAGGGGGAGGGAAGGGGATAGAAGAGGTGGGATGGGGTGGGGGAGGGAGGAGAAGAGGGAAGTTGGAGGATACATGGAGGGGGAAACAGGGATGCAAGGGAAGGAGCAAGAGAGGCGGGGGGGGGTTGATAGAGAAGGGGGTGCGAGAGGTAGAGAGCGCGGAAAATCCGAGAGGAGTGTCACAGTGAGATGAGTAAAAATGGAAATTGATCCGGAGGGGTACAGAGTTGACATGTGGATGGAGAACTGAAAGACTGTGGGCAGAGCTTCCTGTCTCCTGTCTTACTTCACTTAGAAACAGAGAATGTATCCTGCCTGGACCAGATGAATTCGTAATATCAAATATCGTCAATCTATTTAGCACAACCATTCTATTTATTTTTTATCCTACATAATATCTCCAATGTTTCTATTTCTAGCATAAGATAAACTTCATCTACACTGTTTTCACAAACGAGAGGTACTTACTCAATAACTCAGTCATTGCCTTTGCCTGCACAAGAGGATTTGCTTCTTTGCCCAGACTTGGCCCCACAATTCCTTGATTATCTTTCTCTTCTTGTTTTTAAAAACATTTCAGATTTCTTTCAATGTTACCCTTCTGACATCCTTTATCAATTTACTCTGGCATTCTGTTACATACCTGCAATCCTAGTGAATAACCTCCTTTTCTCATTTAATGTTCATCTTTCTTTCCTTTGGCATCTCCAGAAATATTGCTTCAGGATACCTATCTTTAATCCTTCAGAAGCATGTTTGGCTTATGCTGAAAATCTACGGTGTGCCATTGCTCAGTTACTGCTCATCTGGCCAATTTTTGTTTCCAGTTCACTTCTACTAAATTATTTTAGCAGAACCGCTCTCTTCCAGTTAGGTACATTCACCATTGATCTTTGTCCCTTTCTAAAACTGCATTAAACCGCGATACATCATAATCATGTTTATGCAGATGTTCTCCATCCCAAATGCCTTCAGCATTTGAAAGAATCTTGTAAACTAGAGGTGGACATCTATAATCATCTGGATTGTCCATAGAATACATTATCGAAAAATGCAGCACTGGAAAAGCACAGCAAATCAGGCAGAATCCGAGGAGCAGGACAGTCAATGTTTCAGGCATAAGCTCTTCATCAGGAAATCACAGAGTGCACTGGCCAGGTTTTATTTGCTCCAGAGATGTGAATATCTTTGGCTGGAGCAGCATTAATTGCCCATTCATAATTGTCTTAAGAGTCAGAGTTACTGAGCATGAAAACAGACCCTTTAATCCAACTTGTCCATGCTGACCAGATATCCTGAACTGATCTCATCCCATTTGCCAGCACATGGCCAATTTCCCTCTAAATCCTTCCTATTCATATACCCATCCAGTTGCCTTTTAAATGTTGCAATTATACCAGCCTTCACCACTTCCTCTGCTAGCTCATTCCATACACGTACCACCCTCAGTGTGAACAGGTTGCCCCTTAGGTCTTTTTCAATCTTTCCCTCCTCACCTTAAACCTACGCCCTTTAGTTTTGGATTCCCCTACCTTCGAAAAAGACCTTGGATATTCACTCTATCCATGCTCTTCATGATTTTATAAACTTCTATAAGATCACCACTCAGCCTCTGACACCCCAAGGCAAAAAAATAAGTCTATTCAGCCTCTTCCCTGTAGCACAAGCCTATCAAGCTTGGCAACATCATTGTAATTTTTTCGGAACCCTTTCAAGTTTAACAGCATCATTTCTATAGCAGAGTGACCAGAACTGAACTCATTATGCCAGAGGTGGCCTAACCAATGTCCTGTACGGCCACACCATACCTCCCAACTCCCAAACTCAATGTTATAACTAATGACAGCAAGTGTACCAAACACTTCCTTCACCACCCTGCCTACCTGCAACTTCAAGGAACTCTTTGTTCAGTGGCATTCCCGAGAGCCCAACTTTGAGGTTTATAAAAGCACTGCCCTGATTTGCCTTACCAAAATGCAACACCTCACATTTATCTAAATTAAACTGCAAATTTACCAACCATATCTCCTACATTCACATTCAAGTCTTTTATGTAAATAATGAAAAGCAGTGGAGCTAGCACTGATACGTGCGGCACACCACAGGTCACACCACCCTCTATTTCCTATTTACAAGCCAATTTTGTATTCGTTGGCTCGCTCTCCCTGCATTCCATGTGATCTAACCTTCCTAGCCAATCTATCACGTGGAACCATGTCACATGTCTTTCTGAAGTCTGTATTTACAGCACCGATTGTTCTGCCTTCAACTTTCTTTATCACTTCTTCAAAAAAAAACTCTACCATGTTAGTGAGACATGATTTCCCACACACACAATGCCATGTTGACTATCCCTAATCAGTTCTTGCCTCTCCAAATATATCTAAACCCTGCCCCTCAGAATCCCCTCCAACAAACTGCCTACCACTGATGTTACGTTCACTGATCTATAGTTCCCTGACTTTTTCTTACCACCTTTCTTAAATAATGGCACCATATTAGCCACCCTCCAGTATTCTGGCATCTCACCCATGACTATCGTTTTTACAAATATCTCAGCAAGAGGCCCAGCCATTACTTCCCCAGCTTCCCACAGAGTTCTGGGATAAACCTGATCCGGTCTCAGGGATTCATCCACCTTTATGCATTTTAAGATATCCAGCACCTCCTCTTCTGTAATATGGACACTTTTCAAGCTATCATTCTTTATTTGCCTAAGCAGCTTCCATGTCTTTCTCCATGATAAATACTGATGTGAAATACTTGTTTAGTATCTTACACTGTTGTTCCACACATAATTCAGAGATGCCGGTGTTGGACTGGGGTGTACAAAGTTAAAAATCACACAACACCAGGTTATAGTCTAACAGGCTTAATTGGAAGCACACTAGCTTTCAGATGAAGGAGCGTCGCTCCGAAAGCTAGTGTGCTTCCAATTAAACCTGTTGGACTATAACCTGGTGTTGTGTGATTTTTAACTTTGTTCCACACATAGACTGCCTCGCTGATCTTTAAGGGCAAACGAGTAACGAAGGAGGGAGTAAGGCACCTTTATAGAATCTCTTTGGATTCTCCTCAATCCTATTTGCCAAAGCTATTTCATGTCCCTTTCCTGCCCTCCTGATATCCTTAAGTATACTCCTACTGCCCTTATATCCCTCTAGGGATTCGCTCAATCCCAGCGGTCTATACCTGACATATGCCTCCTTCTTTTTCTTGACTAGAACTTCAATATCTGTAGTCATCCAGCACTCCCAAAAGCTTCCAGCCTTGTCTTTCGCATTAATAGAAACAAACTGCCTCTGACTCCTCCAACCACAAGGGATGAACTCGGATTTCTCCAGTTTCCTCATTTCCCCTCCCCCACCTTGTCTCAGTCAAATCCATCGAACTCAGCACCGCCTTCCTAACCTGCAATCTTCTTCCCGACCTCTCCGCCCCCTACCCCAGTCTGACCTATCACCCTCACCTTGACCTCTTTCCACCTATCACATTTCCGACACCCCTCCCCCAAGTCCCTCTTCCCTACCTTTTATCTTAGCCTGCTGGACACATTTTCCTTATTCCTGAAGAAGGGCTTATGCCCAAAACGTCAATTCTCCTGTTCCCTGGATGCTGCCTGACCTGCTGCGCTTTTCCAGCAACACATTTTCAGCTCTGAATTCTCTACCTCATTTTTGAAAGGCTCCCACTTTCTAACTGTTCCTTTACCTGAGAAAAGCCTCTCCCAATCAACTTCTGAAAGCTCCTGCCTAATACCATCAAAATTGGCCTGATGTTAATTAAGAACTTTAATTTTTAGATCACATCTATCCTTTTCCATCACTATTTTCAAAGTAAGAATGATGTGCGATTTGGAAGAGAACTTTCAGGTGATATTTCCTTGCACCTGCTGTCCTTGCCCTTCAATTACAGAGATGATGGTCAATAGTAGTCATGTCATAGTTTGGGAAAATGCCTTGGTGAATTACTGCAGTGCATCTCATAGATGGTATACCATTACAGCCAATGTGTAAGTGGTGAAGGGAGTGGATGTTGAAAGTGGTGGGTTGAAGAGTGGTTGAAAGTACTCAAATAGGCTGCTTTGTCCCGGATGAATTCAAGATGCTTGAAAGCTTCAAACATTGGCATCTCCAGATCCAAGTGGAGAATACTCCATCACACACCAGACCTGTCGCTAAAAGACAGGCATTGAGGAGACAGGAGGTGAATTACCTTCTACAGAATTGCTAGTTTCTGACCAACTCTTGGAGGCACAATATTTATATGGCTGGTCTTGGTCAGGTTCATGCCAATGATAATCCCTAAGATGTTGATAGCAGGGTATTCAGAAATGTGTCATGCTACAAGATCAAGAGGCGATGGTTCTTTCTGGGGCATGTTCATTGCCTTAAAAGCACAGATCAGAACACCAGATAATTATTATTTAGGCTCCATACTGGATACTACCAGGCAGAAGTGCCATAGTGATATCAATTCACACAAATGCCTTCAAGTAACTAGAGCCATAGCAGCTTCTAATCCTAAACAGGGATTAGAACTTGATATATATTTTGCTTTTACTGGCTTAGAATACCTGAGCTGTGCATTCTCACAGTTATGAGTTCAATCAATTCTTTGAGCAAAACCATACACTCTAAAATTGATTCCTCAGAGAAAACAAAATTCAACACACTCTTGAAAGAAAATGGTTTGCACAAAGGAGAGAAGTATTTGAACTTGTCAGCAAACCCTTCTGAAGCTTTTTCTTCATCTCTTTTCATTTTCTTCATATGCTTGGAATCTGGCTTCGAAAACATTCTGCATCTTTCTTTAGCTGGTGCACGTGATTTGAAGAACCAAAAACAGACCTGCCCCATCATGTCATGCATGCTTCAGACAAAGTAATTAACACAAAAATCAAAGTTATGCTTTATACTCAACATTTCAGTTAAAAAGCTAAGCACTATAAGCAATAAATTAGCATTAAAAATTGAATATGAGAGAGTCTAATCCTGATCATTCTATTCCAGTCATTTTCATGGTCCCAAACATTTTCCAACAAAAATACAAGACAACACTTTATCAGCACTACACTTGGAACGCGTCCAATAGAAACTGGCAATGAACATATGTGTGAAGGGTAGTACTCAAATTGCCAGTATTCACCAAAGTCCAAAAGCTACAATATTTGAGGCAGAGTTAAAACCTGTACAACCCTCAGAAATTAATTGTTCTCATTTCTGTCCTGAAAGAGTGAGTTCTAATTTTAATACAGTGCCCTCTTATTATGGATTGACCTACAAGAGGTCACATTTACCTTATCAAGACTTGGAGGTGCCGGTGTTGGACTGGGGTAGTCAAAGTTAAAAATCACACAACACCAGGTTATAGTCCGAAAGGTTTATTTGGAAGCACTAGCTTTTGGAGCGATGCTCCTTCAACCACCTGATGAAGGACTGGTTCTCCGAAAGCTAGTAAACCTGTTGGACTATAACCTGGTATTGTGTGATTTTTAACTTTGTCTACCTTATCAAGACCATCTGGGTTCTTATGTATTCCAACCAAGTCAGCCCCCACACTAAACTCCAGTGGAACCAAGCCCAGCCTCTCCAACCTTTCCTCATTAGATAGTCCACTCAGTTCTGGTATCAATCCAGTAATCCTCCCTTGAATACCCTCCTTAATTGAGGGGTCGAAAGCTATTTACAGGATTTGAGCTGTGGTCTCATAAATGGCCCGTATAACTGAACAACAGCACCCTTACCGATATGTTCAATTCTTCAGGGCATAAATGAAAGTGTCCCATTCATCTTCTCAATGTTGTGAAGTCAGTTTGTTAAATGAATGGGCAAATACATGGCAAATGGAATTTTATGTGGAAAAATGTGAACTCATGCACTTTGGCAGGAAGAACTGAAAGACTATAGAAAGTTGCAGCAGCACATAGGGATTGGGCTGGGCCTTATACATGAACCCCAAAAGTACTGAAGTTCTTTGGGTAATAGGGAGGGCAGATGGACTGTTAACGTTTATTTCAAAGAGAATGGAGTATAAAAATAGAGAGGTTTTGCTAAAACAATACAAGGCATAGCTGGAATACCATGAACCTTGGTCCCCGCATCCGAGGAAAATTATTCTACATTGCATACAATCCAGAGAAGGTTCATTGACCCAATTCCAGATGTGGAGGAATTTCTGAATGCCTCTCTGCACAGTGATAGGAACATAGGAACAGGAGTGGGCCATTCAGCCCCTTTGAGCCCTTTGCACAATTCAGCGAGATCATGGCTGATGAGAGGCCTAACGCTGTATTCCTGCCTTTGGGCCATATCCCTCACTACCCTTGCTTAACGAAAAAGTGTCTATCTCAGATTTAAAATGAACAACTGATCCAATATCTACTGCTGTTTGTGGAAGAGAGTTTGAAATATCTACCTGATTGCCAATTGCTCACCTTTACTTTAATAACGGCATTTAAGTTGTTAATTTCACCCTCTCTCCCAGCTACAATTCTTTTCAACTGCTTTTACTCAAGCTCAGGATCACAGGGCAGTCAATCCCAGAGCTGAGAACCCTTGGCAATGAGTGTGATGCAGTGCCTGGCTCACTGTGATGAAGTTGAGGCAGGGTAAGGTTCTGTGATGGAGGCAAGCATGGGTGGGTCTGCCTGCAGTGTGTGGTGAAGGGTAGAACTGGAGTCAATGTTTTCATTTTTGTGGGCTGTTAAATAGAGATACGTGCTATCAGGGTCCACATCAGCAACTATCACCAAGTTCAACCTGTTCTGATTTGTTAACAGTAGGTATAAAATCCCAGTCAAATCCCAGCAACCCCATAAAACTAAAATAACTAACATACAAACAATGTGACTCCCTGCAATGATAAGGCACAACTTTGTGGTGGGTGTCATTCCTTCCCTGTAGGGATGTATTAAAGCCCCTATACATATGATCCACTTAAATGCCATGTGGAGGAGTAATGCCACTGCTAATTAATACACATATATGTTGGTACTTTTCGATTCATCTGTTTCTTTTCAATTTGTGTCCAAGAATTATTACATTTTTGATTGTCTTAAAAATTGACCCAATGTTTTACATCAATTTATTTCTTTTTGTCATCTGGAACTCCTTTTATGACCACTATACTATTTCCTCCTCCGAGCTGTGTCATTATTTCCCATTTAGCTCTCTGCTGGGACATCTGTGGTGAATTAATCTGACAGCAATATGTCTGGGCAGAGAGTTGGTCCAACACCACATATGGAATTAACCCTGGACAGAAACACTGACCAAGAGGAAGCTGGCACTGGGACTGTTTAAAAAGAAAACACTTAATCAGGACCAATGGTAGAGGATTCTGTAGCCACAAGGCTGCAACACACTCATTAATCAATGATAGAAATGAGTGACTGGAATTTGACCGCCACATTTTTGTTTCTAAAATCTAGATTTTATACTGTTTTTTTCTGACATTGGAGAATGTTTCAAGGTAAGAAAGACTGGAAATCTCCACTGAGTTTTTCCCTGCAGCACTTAAAAGTCATAAAGTTGGACTCTCACAGCACGGAAACAGACCCTTTGGTTCAACCACTCCATGCTGACCATAATCCCAACCTCAACTCATCCCCCCTGCCTGCGTTAAACTATTTCCCTCCAAACGTTTCATATTCATTACCTTATCCAAACGTTCTAACTGTACCTGCATCCACCACTTTTCCTGGAAATTCATTCCACACACGAACCGTGCTCAGTGTAAAAAAAGTTGTCCCTTGCCTTTTTTAAAATCTTTCTCCTCTCACCTTACAAATATGCCCACTAGCCTTGAAATCCCCCAACCTAGGGAAAAAGATACCTTGTGCCAAAATTACAGTAGTGGAGCAGGAGTTGCTTTACAATTATTGGCCAAGGTTTTTAGATTTCCTTCTATCACTTTCTCCCTCTCTCCTGCATTTCCCTCTAATCCTGGACACAGTTACACAGAGTCGAGAGTGTGGTGCTAGAAAAGCACAGCAGATCAGGCAGCATCCGAGGAGCAGGAGAATCGACATTCCTGACGAAGGGTTCTTGCCTGAAACATCGACTCTCCTGCTCCTCGGATACTGCCTGACCTGCTCTGCTTTTCCAGTGCCACACTCTCAACTCTGATCTCCAGCATCTGCAGTCCTCACTTTCTCCAACAGCTACACAGATACCAGTCTCTCAGTGATCATTCTTTATATGCCAACTTGCACAGTGCTGGCATTTGATTTGACAATATATTAAAAGCCAGCAAAGGCAAAAACATGCTTTTCTTATTATTCCTTCATACAATATGGGTGTTGCTGACAAGGTTAGCATTTATTTTTCCTAACAGATGAAGCTCAGCATAATTTTATGAATACCAGATCGCCCATTTGATAGGCAGAAGTCACTTATCACATGGAAATCTGTGGGGGGAAAAATACCCAAGAACTAGGTCTTATTTCCTGAAAATTAGAATTTAAAAATAGGAAAGTTAAGCTAAACAAAACTGAATCTTGCTTTGACCACACTTGTAATAAGGCATGCAATTCTGGTCATCATATTACATAAAGATATAGAGGAGCTGGAGAAGTTGCAGAAATACCTGGGTCTAGACATTAGGAAATGATTAAATGGTTAAAGGTCTTTTGTCTTGTAACAGATTGAGGGGTGACCTAACAGACGTCTTAAAATTATGGAAGGCTTGGATAGAGTGGATAAAAAAACAAAAAAAAGACTTTCCTCTTGCGTGAATGAATGTAAACTAGAGATAGTCAACATAAGACAGTCACCAATCAGGAATTCAGAAGAAGCTTGAAGAACAACAAAGGCTCTTATGGTGCATGATTTGGAGATGCTGGTGTTGGACTGGGATATACAAAGTTAAAAATCACACAACACCAGGTTATAGTCCAACAGGTTTAACTGGAAGCACTAGCTTTCGGTGATGAAGGAGCGTCGCTCTGAAGGCTAGTGTGCTTCCAATTAATCTTACGGTGCAGTGATAGTGTTCCTATCTCTGATCCAGGAGGCCCAGATTTAGGACTCCATCCCACCTGCTCCAGAGTTGTGCAACAATATCTTTGAACAGATTGATTAAAAATTATCAGTGAGGGAGAAGGGAGTTGATGGTTACAATGTTAGAATTAGGTGAGGAAAGTTGAAAGGCAAATCAAGTGAAGCAGAATTACTTGCAGGAACTGTTTAGGTGAAATGCTCTGTTTCTTTGTTGTATGTCCAATCAAATTCATGTAAAACTATCCTTGAGAAGCTGGTGGTTGAGTTGCTTCCTGAAACTGCAGTAGGTCACATCATCTAAATATGCTCAAAATGCGACAAGGGAGGGAGCTCCATGATTTTGATCCAGCAACAATGACAGAACATTGAGATTTACCAAGTCAGGATGATGTGCAACTTGGAGGAGAACGTATTGGTTATAGTGTTTCCTTGCTGCCCTATGTTTCTAGGTGGTAGAGATCACGGGTTTGGAAGATTCCATTGCAGGAGATTTGATGAGTTGCTGCAGTGCATTTTGTATGTGCTACATATTGCTGCCACAGTGCACTAGTGGCAATGTTAAACGTGGTGCACAGGGTATGGACAAAATGCAATGTATTGTCCTGGATAGCCTTGAGCATAAGCATCAGTGAAGTGGCAATCAGCCAGTGAAATTAAAGAGCATTCTATTGCACTCATAACTTTTGCATTGTAGATATAAAGGATAGAATTTGGCAAATAAAAAGGTAACTTATCCATTGCAGGATTCCAAGCCTCTTGATCTGCTCTTGTAGCCACGCTATTTAGTGACTGGCTCGTTTGAGTTTCAGACCGATTACTGACCCCAGGATCACGGTGATGGGAAATTCAACAATGATAATGCTGTTCAATGTCAACAGGAAGTGATTAGATACTTTCTTGATGGGAATGGCCACTTATCACCAAATGCCTGAATGCTGTCCAGGTCTGTCTACACACTCTCAGAATGCTTTAGTGAGGAATTGCAAATAGAATTGAACATTGTGCAGTCAGTCGCAGACATCATCATTTCTAACTTTACGATGGAGAGTAGGTCATTAATGGAGCAGCTGAAGGTGGTTCAGCCTGGGACACTGTCCTGAAGAACACCTGAAGCAACATACTGGGGTTGAGATGATATCTTTGCTTAAATTAGTCATTTAGACACCAAAAACAAAATCATAGGACAATTTAATTTCTCCAGCTCCTCTACCGACGATGTGAGAAACCAAACAAAAACTGGAACTGAGACTTTGACACTACCTACAAACAATTTAAAACCTCTTAACAAATCAAAATTATTTGACTGAATTACTTTACCCTAACACATCAAATCAAACTTGGAAATTATTTTTTTCTCTCAAAATCAGAACTAGCATTTCAGGGCAAATAAAAAGTCACTCCAGCAAGTTCTTATTGGGAGCAACACTGAATTGGACATTAAACTAATCTCCAAATTAAAAGACTCACAGAAGAAATTTGATGAATTCAATAAGGTACAACTTACGATACCAAAGTCAAGACCTCTGATTGCTCAGTGTACTTGTGCTATACTGTACTCACTGAAGTCATACTGGTTACACACATATGCCCTATGATGTCAGCTCTCATAATAAGATAGCCCTTATTTTTCCACAGTTTCCCAAGGTATACGTAGAAAATGAAGGTATTTTGATCAATTACTTTTCTGTGTATGCAATTTTATGCTGTCTGCACCAGCACAGAGTCATTCAACATTCAGGAACAGACAGTTAAGGGTTACCATATTCAAGTCACCCTGCTAATTTGACTGCTCCAAATAAAAGTTACATTTAATATTGACGAGGGACAAAGGCAGGATTGGTCACAAGGTTTTCATTAGGCCATCCGTAACAGTTCAAGGATCACTGAAGAGTGCTTCTGGGGTCACAGTTACTTGGAGAAGATGACAGATAGGAAGAAATGTAAACTGTATGCAAAAATAACAGTTTGGCTGGACTGCAAATAGAACTAAACTATGCAGAGTCTACACATTTAGGGACTCAGAATTCAAGAGCAGATAGATATCTATGGTCTATTAGAACTCAGGAACAAGTTATCAGAGTTAGTAGGCAGCTAGGTCAGGACTCAGGAAAAGTCCTTGGAGCTGAGAGGTCTCAGAAGAAGCCGGGTGCTACTAACAGTTCATAGTTAAAAATCACACAACACCAGCCAGCCACCTGACAAAGGAACAGCACACTGAAAGCTTGTACTTCCAATTAAACCAGTCGGACTATAACCTGGTGCTGTGTGATTTTTAACTTTGTTCACCCTTGTCCAACACCAGCTCCTTCACATCATAACAGTTCACAGCAGCCATGATGAAGATTGAAGGAAATTCATAAGCATTTCTGCAACCAAGCTAGATTAGAGGACAGGACACATAGTGGCGTGGTGAAGTTTGCTGTTGGGAAAAGAAATTAACTTATACCTGAGAGATGACTTGTGCAATGAAGGTTCCAGAATTCATGGGAACAGTCATAGGAATGTGAACAACTAGAATACAAGCAGTCACTGAGCCCATGATAGAGCAGCTTTTTTGGGAATGTCAAGTGTAGGCTGCAAGTGAAGCAACATAATCCCTTGTGAAGAGCTAACGAGATTTGGTTACCCAAAGAAATCTGTCTGAGTTGTTCCAAAGACTAAACCAGATATGGTCCACAATACAAATACATTAAACTGGCAACTCTGCTGAAATTTAAGATTACAGAAATGGATGGAGAAATTCAGGTCAGGCAGTATCTGTGAAGATAAGCACAGTTAACATTTCAAGATCCAGTGACCCTTCTTCTGAACTCTGGTCGCTGGACCCGAAACATCAACTCTGCTTTCTCTCGACAGATGTTGCCAGAGCTGAGTTTCTCCAGCCATTTCTATTTTTTGCTTCTGATTTCCAACATCTGCAATTGCTTTTTTTTTTGTTTAAATTTAAAATTAGTTGTGAAGATTGGAGATGTGGGGCTAGAAATGAACAAAGAAATGGCAGAAGAATCAAGCACTAATTTTAATGCTGTCTTCACAAAAGAGGGCACAAATAACCTCACAGAAACATTAGGGAACTGACAGTCTCATGAGATGGCGGAATCAGTATTAATAAGAAAATGGCGCTGGGAATGTTCACGGGGTTAAAGGCTCACAATCACTAGGGCAGATGCTGCATCCCAGAGTACTGGAGGAAGTTGCCTTGGAAATACGGGATGCATAGGTGTTCATGTTCCAAAATTCTATCGATTCTGAAGCAGTGCCTACAGACTGGAAAGTGGCAAATGTAACCTCGCTATACAGTATATAAAAGAGGGAGAGAAAAATCTGAGAATTACAGACCAGTTGGCCTAACATCATAGCAGTAGGGAAAGTGTTAGATGCTACATTTTCTCTATTCAGAGTTATTACCACATACCTGTGAAACAGGTGGGACTTGAACCTAAGTCTCCTGGTAGGGACACTAACATTGTGCCGCAAGAGCCCAAAATGCAAGAGTCTATTATAAGTGACAGGACGACAGAACACAGGGAAAGCACTAACAGAGGTGGACAAAGCAAGCATGGGTTTACGAAAGGCAAATCATGCTTAACAAATCTCCTGGAGCTTTGGGAGGATATAACTAATAGAAAAGGGAGAACCAGTGAGTGTGGTATATTTGGATTTTTAGAAGGCTTTTGATAAAGTCCCTCATAAGAGGTTCGTGGGCAAAGTTAAAGCACATGGAATGGGGATAATATATTGGCATGGACTGAGAATTAGCTAACAGACAGAAAACAGAGTGGGCATGAATGAGCCTTTTTCTGAGTTCCAGGCAGTGTCTAGTGGTGCACCGCAAGGATTAATGCTCGGGCTCCAGCTTATATTATATATATATATATATATATGTGTGTGTGTGTGTGTGTATGTATGTATATATAAAAAACTGGCTTTGATGAGTGAATCAAATGAAATAATTCTAAGTTTGCTAATGACATGAAGTTGGGTGGGACTGAGAGGTGAGAGATGGATGCAAGGAGGCTGCTAGGTGATTTAATTGAATGAACGTGTAAACACACAGCAGTTGCGGCACAATGTGGCTAACTATGAAGTTATGCACTTTGATGTGAAAAGCAGAAAGGAAGAGTGGTATTTAAATCCGTAATATATGGGAGGTGAGGATGTACAAAGGGGTCTGGGGGTTCTTGTACAGAAGTCAATGGCAGTAGGCAGGGAAAGTACAACAAATTAGGGTAGGAAATGGCATATTGGCCTTCAGTACAATGCTGTATTGTGTACAAGTTTGGTATCCCTGCATAAGAAAGGATATACCTATCATAGAGGTTCACTGGGCTAATACTGGGGATGGCAGGACTGTCCCATGTGGAAAGATTGTATCAACTGGACTTGTATTCACTAGAGGAGAAAGTGAGGACTGCAGATGCTGGAGATCAGAGCTGAAAATGTGTTGCTGGAAAAGCGCAGCAGGTCAGGCAGCATCCAAGGAACAGGAGAATCGACGTTTCGGGCATAAGCCCTTCTTCAGGAATTGTCGATTCGGTCACCCAAGATAGAAATGGAAAGGTCTAGGAAGGGGAGGGAGGAGTCTGAGACGGTCCAGGTGAATTTGAGGTCGAGGTGGAAGGTGTTGGTAAAGTGTTGTCGATTCACCAGAGTTTAGAAGGATGACAGAAGATGTGATTGAAACATATAAAATACAAACTAGACTGGATGCAGGGAAAATGTTTCCTCTAGCTAGGGAGTCTAGAACCAGGGGATACAATCTCAAGATATGGGATAGATTATTTAAGACTGAGATAAGGAACAATTACTATACTCAATAAGGGTAGTGAGCCTGCGGAATTTCCTACTACAGAAGACTGTGGAAGCCAAATCACTCAATACATCCAAGAAACAGACAGATTATTTTTGGACTTTAAAGGCACAAGAGGTATGGGACAATGCAAGACAACGGTAATAAGATGGAGGATCCGTTCTGATGATAGTGAATGGTGGAGCACGCTTAAAGAGCCAAATAGCTCACTCCTGCTCCTGGTTTGTGTTTCTATGGTGCAATCCCTCAAACCTCAATAGCCTTGACAAAATATGACCAGAAATGTGTTCTACACAGCGCTACAGTATTTAGTGTATTAACCCTAGCAAGAATTTGTAGTTCTATGAACTCAAAACAGCTACAATGCTTAATGCAGGGAGGCAAATGGCAGGAAAACATGGGTAAGATTCTCAAGGGTATGCCCAACGCTTCCAAAATCATAAATCTTCATAAACTGGAAAAAGACTCATGACTGAAATGCCTTTTCTTCTCCCCCTTTCAAGTTTAACTAACTTTTATTCAAGGATGTACACCACTTAACGTCTTAAAATGTCAAGAAAATCTGCATTTTCCTTCTCCTTTAAGTGTTTGGCTTGTCCACTATCAGCACTAATCTGCCTCACTGTAATTTCAGTAGAGTTGGAAGCATCTAATTGTTTCTCAACTGCACACATTTTGTCTCAGGATATCACTTTCTCACATGTTAAACATTCTAACTGAAAATCTGTATTTTTCAAGAGTAAACATAATGTTGCTTATTTTTCACTTTGTAATATTTAAAGGACACAATCATTTAACTGACTAGCTCTGCAGCTCCTTTGTGAAATGAGTGCCCAGGGTTCAACATATCGATCATGAGTTTGTTTTCTCCAAAATTTGGATCAAATCAAAACAAAAAAAAAATCACAAATCACATACCAGACTGTCTAATCCACCTCCCAAAAGATCCACAGCTCCCATCTGCATTGAAGACATCTGTGGCACATTGACAGGGGGACCCAGGTCAAGGTTCAGCAGGTCACCCAGAAGGTCACCTTGGGATGGAATAACTTGAGGCTGTTGCTCCAAAGTCAAGTTTGCTGCAGGGGCTGGCCCAACTGGACTATCAGGCTCAATTCTAAAGGAGAGAGAAATGTAGCATTAAAGATTGGTGCCTATAAAGTACAAGGAATAATTTCAAATGAGGAGCACTAGCAGACATTTGCGAAATAATTGACAGTAGAATGCAATGCATCCGTCACTGATTCACTTATCATATATCTGTACATATGGTTTGGAAAATGATGGTCATTTGGATAACATTTAGGCATTTGAGATACAGACCCTCCAACAATTGCAGTTTGCCTTATCTTTAGATATACTACAGACGGTGGTGCTTATAAGTTATAGATGTTAATGAAAATGTACAAAAGCCAACAGTGAAACAGATGCATATCAGCGGTAACAGTGCAAATTGAGAGTGAATTGAGGGTATTGACCAAACTTTTATGGAATGAGTTACTATTATAATCAAAGGCAGTGAAACTCAGTCACTCATCAGCTGTCTGGTCACATTTTACAGAGCAACCGGTTATCCACATCACAGCAGTATGCTCCCTCATTGTACCAGCTATTAAATCAGTTGAAAATTGAAATTTCCACAGATGCTCAGCAACTGTGTTTCTGGGCAACAGTTCAAGCCTCTTCACTCAGGTACTGACAATCACACTCCTGCATCTCAGCACTGTACAGAGTGAGATAATAATAAAGACACAAACTACAACTCCAGACAAGACTGCTCGCCAGTGAAAACTTTAATGACTTTGATAACTTCAAAGAAAGAAGGGTTTAGGTGAAGACAGCTTTAGAAGTTTAAGTGAGAAGCAGAAGTCAAGATGACAGAATAGCATGTGTGAAGAAAGTTAAAAATCACACAACACCAGGTTATAGTCCAAAAGGTTTAATTGGAAGCACACTAGCTTTCGGAGCACTGCTCCTTCATCAGGTGATAGTGGAGGGCACAATTCTAAGGCACAGAATTTATAGCAAAAAGTTACAGTGATGTAACTGAAATTATACATTGAAAAATACCTTGATTATCTGTTGAGCCTTTCATCTGTTCGAATACCATGATAGTTTCACTTCTTTCATGGGTAAATCACAAAACCCTTTTTTTTAAAAAGTTGCATTCTCAGGTTAGCTGTAACAATGAGTGTTAGATAGACAATATGTTGAAAGTGTTAGCCCCCTGTTTTCTCTGTCTATGCCATGATGTTTAGACTGATTCTAATCTGAAAAGTGAGAGAAGAGTTTTACATGAATTCATGCAGTTTTTGAGCAAAGTACAATGTAACTCTGCAAATACAAATTCATCCCACAAAATATATGCGTGCATGTGGGTCTTTGCCTGTTTGTGTGTGTGCGTCTATCTGGATTGGGGGTTGAGAGTGTGAGAGAGAGAGTGTGAGAGAGAGAGTGTGAGAGACAGAGTGTGTGAGAGAGAGAGAGAATGTGTGTGTGTGAGTGAGTGTGTCTTAAGTCTGTGAGGGGTGCACATGAGAGTGTGGGAGTGTGTGAGAGTGTCTGGGGTGGGGGGTTGTGAGTGTCTGAAAGAGAGTCTCGCCAAGACCTTCCCCATACGTCCACTACTTGCCTTTAAACAAACGCCAAATCTCAAATACTTCAGTGGTCCAGGACATTCGACCTCGGGCCTTCGGGTGACCATCCTCCAAGGAGGACTTCGGGACAGGCAGCAGCGAACAGTGGCCGAGCAGAGGCTGATAACTAAATTTGGTACCCATAGGGAGGGCCTCAACCGGGACCTTGGGTCCATGTCACATTACAGGTGACCACCATTGCACTATATACACACACACACAGACACTCCTACACACACACACACACTTCAATACACACACATACACACTGGCACACGTGTACATAGACACGCACACCCTTACAGACACACACACTCCCCACATTCTCACAGGCATCCTCTCAGAGACTTAGACCACTCTACACTCATGCACACACATACACACTCTTTCAGACACTCACAAACCCCCACCCCAGACACGCACACACACTCCCACACTCTCACATGCACCCCTCACAGACTTAAGACACTCTACACTCACTACACACACACATCTACACTCTCTCTCACACTCACAACCTCCAACCCAGATACACACACAAACAGACAAAGACCCACATGCACACATATATTTTGTGGGGTGAATTTGTACTTACAGAGTTACATTGTACTTAGCTCAAAAACTGCATGAATTCATGTAAAACTCTTTTCTCACTTTTCAGATTAGAATCAATCTCAGCATCATGGCATTGACAGAGAACATAGGGGGCTAACACCTTCAACGTATCGTCTAGCTATCACCCATTGTTACAGCTAACCTGAGAATGCAACTTTTAAAAAAAGGGTTTTGTGATTTACACATGAAAGAAGTGAAACTATCATGGTATTCGAACAGATGAAAGACTCAACAGACAATCAAGGTATTTTTCAATGTATATTTTCAGTTACAACACTATAAATTTTTGCTATAAATTCTGTGCCTTAGAATTGTGCCCTCCATTATCACCTGATGAAGGAGCGGTGCTCCGAAAGCTAGTGCTTCCAATTAAACCTGTTGGACTATAACCTGGTGTTGTGTGATTTTTAACTTTGTACACCCCAGTGCAACACCAACATCTCCAAATTACGTGTGAAGAAAAGCAGATTTGGACAGGTCTGGACAAACTTAAATGGGAACACTGCTGGAGCAAATAACATCCATTTGAATAAAATTATAGGCTCTTTATTACAAATGCTTCACA
The DNA here is from genome assembly GCF_037043375.1 of Chiloscyllium plagiosum. NCBI lineage: Eukaryota > Metazoa > Chordata > Chondrichthyes > Orectolobiformes > Hemiscylliidae > Chiloscyllium > Chiloscyllium plagiosum. Next base: position 50,916,830 of record NW_028270169.1, read on the forward strand.
TATAAAAAGATAGTGAACTGTTAGAGAGTGGCTGAATAGGCTGGGGCTGTTTTCCCTGGAGTTTGGGTGGCTGAGGGATGACCTTATAGAGGGTTATAAAATCATGAGGAGCATGGATGGGATAAATAGACAAAGTCTCTTCCCTGTGGGGTGGGGTGGGGTGGGGTGGGGGAGATAGGTTGGGGGTGGGGTAGTTGAAAAATGTGATGCCAGACAGCATCTGAGGAGCAGGAGAATCGTCGTTTTGGGCATAAGCCCTTCTTCAGGAATCAGGGGTGGAGGAGGTGGGTTGGGGGGGTGGGGCAAAGCGTCCAGAACTAGAGGGCATAAGTTTCAGGTAGGGGGAAAGATTTACAAAGGATGGTTCGCGTATGGAATGAGCTGCCAGAGGCAGTGGTAGAGGCTGGTACAATTACAACATTTAAAAGGCATCTGGATGTGTACATGAATAGGAAGGATTTAGAGGGATATGGGCCAACTGCTGGCAAATGAGACTAAATTAATTTGGGATATCTGATCGGCATGGACGACATGGACCAGGCTGTACATCTCTATGTCTCTCATGGCACAGAGGCATAAATGATTTAGATCAGGTCTTTCCAAAGTGGGAGTCAGGATCCCAAGCTGAATGTTTGGAGTTGTCATGAAGCTCTGATCAAATTATAACAGGCCTCTAGACACAGTGATTACAAAAATCCCCCACCCGCTTCCCCAAATCTTGCATTTCTCAACAAGGAGCCACGAAAACTTTCAAGTCTCGAAATCAGGGCAGTGGGAGAAAATTTGAAATCTAATTTAGATCTAATCACCATTAAAGACATTATTATAAGGTGATCAAGATTGGAAAATTTATTATACAAAAGTACTTAGCACTTTGAAAAAACTGACAGAATGGAAACAAAGAGCATTGCCTTGATAGTGAGAAAGGATCTTGGCTCAGAAGTTGAGGAAGTTGAATCAATATGATAGACTTTGGGAAGAGCAAGGGTCAGAAAAAGAATAGCTTATAGATACACTAATAGCTGATGGTCTGTCCAATTATTTAAGGAATGACTTGAGCTTGTAACAAAGGCAACTTCAGAGTTTTAGGATACGTTAACCTTCATGCGGACTAGGCCAATCAAATTTGTGAAAGGGAAGCACAAATTAAATTTGGTAAAAACGTTTGTGACAGTTTCCAAATGGAGTAAACCTTTTTTAGATTGCACAATAATCAATAGGGCAGAGTTTATTAGCAATCTCATAGCAAAAGATTACCTGGGAAAGCACAACACATCTGAATTCTACATTAGCTCAAATATTTTGGTCAGCAACAGAGTGAGTCTATAACCTGTTTAAAACTGTACCCTTGTCTGTTTACACTGGAGCCTTTGGACTGTCCCTCACTGGTTCCAGCCTCAGATCCATTGATGAACAGAGTGAGCGGGCCTTGTGGAAAATGCAAGACCAGTGAAGTCAATCCCCCTTTTTTCATAATGAACTCAAAGCACACCTCTTCAGATTTATCTTCGGTTCACTGATTTGCTGTGTCTTTAAAATGTCCTGGATCTGAGGAGTTGTATGGTCTACCAATGCTCCTATTTCTCATGTTCTTATGACTAAAACTTTAATGAAAAGTCCATCATAGACTTTTATTCTGATTTTTAAGTGGCAGGGAGATGCATTGATTGAGTGTCTGGAGGAGTCTGTGTGAAGATACAATATTCTTGAACTGGAAATATTGTTTACAATATGCAATTGGTCATTACAAAAAACATTCAACCTTTCCAGAATTTACTGAAAGTTAAATACTTCTTTGGAGATTCAAACAGCGAAGTCATATTGTCAGTTCAATTATGCTGGTCCAGAATTAAAAAATATTAAACTTGCTTTGTTTGTCATTACAGCACAGAGAACAGAAGGTTTAAGATACAAGAGGAAACAGATTCCAGTGGTGAATATGTTCATTCCATTACCTCAACACGAACAATGACTAATATTCTGGGATAGAATTGCAGTAAGGTACAGAAATAAACATTTACAAAAAAGGAAATAAAGAATTTAGAACAGAGGGTGCTACACAACCTACACTAAGCCTCAGCTCATTGACAAAATGTGTTTATCTAGTGGCTTTCATCCATTAGTGGTTAAAAGTAAAAATATAAACAACTTCTATTATAAATTATGTCTATATTTGGGCAGCACGGTTGCTCATTAGTTAGCACTGCTGCCTCAGTACCAGAGCTGAAAATGTGTTGCTGGAAAAGCGCAGCAGGTCAGGCAGCATCCAGGGAACAGGAGAATCGACGTTTCGGGCAAGCTTATGCCCGAAACGTCGATTCTCCTGTTCCCTGGATGCTGCCTGACCTGCTGCGCTTTTCCAGCAACACATTTTCAGCTCTGATCTCCAGCATCTGCAGTCCTCACTTTCGCCTCAGTACCAGAGACCAGGGTTCAATTCTATCCTCGGGCGACTGTCTATGTGGCATTTGCACACTCATTCTGTGTCGGGGTGTGGGTTTCCTTCGGGAGCTCCAGTTTACTCCCACAGTTCAAAGATGGGCAGTTTGGTGGATTGGCCATGCTAAATTGCCCACAGTGCATCTGCAGGATTAGCCATGGAAATCCAGGGTTACAGGGACATGGTGGGGTGGTCTGTGTGGAATGCTTTACGGAGGATCAGTGTGGACTCAATGGGCCAAATGGTATGCTTGCACACTGTAGGGATTCTATGATTTTATTGATTTAAACATGACCACTAATAATTTGAAGTTGTTTGACTTGTGCTGGCATAGCTGGTATCTATAAATTTTAAATGTTCAAGCAATTCTAAACCGTGAGAATTAAACACACTCCTCTCAAATTGATCAGACTGTCAAAATGTTATGACTCACAACTTAACACTCAGTGTCACTTCAATTTTGCTTAAATTGGGAAATCAAGTGAGAGAATCACTTCCCATTATGCAGAGACTAACAAGACCAAGAAGAAAAGATGCAAGGTAAATTGGGAAGAAAAATCAAGCTTCTGTTTTAAAGTACTGAAACTGTAAGGGAAAAACAAGGTGAGGGTTTTCACTGGATGAGAACTAATGAGAATATAAGGCTGTATGAGAAATCGAGATATCATTAAACTATAGTGTCTACAAAGGAGACAAAGAAACTCGAAAGCACTGCACAAAAACAACTTCCTTATGAAAGGTACCTAGGAGAAGGATCTCCTCTTCAGAATTAGTCACTACAGTGCAGGAACTTTGGAAATTGTATATACTAAGGGTGGGTGACTTGAAAGAAATTGATGAGAGGAATTATCAACCAGACCTTATAATGCTGTCTGGTTGGGAGTAAACGTTGCATGGAAAGCTACAAGGTAATTCAGTCCACTCCTTACAAAAGGTCAACTATAACTTACCTCCACTTTTGGGGACAGGGGACACTGAGAAACATGGAGGATTGTAGCTAGGGAAATGAAATATGTTCTATTAAATCCCCTGGTGGCACAGACTGTACAGTGTGGGGGAGAAATGATTTTCAATGGACAAAATAATATTGCTGAATTTTATATTTGACACATTAAAGTAAAGGCCAATCTGATTCTGAGCATTAGTCACAAATCATTTTGCCTTGTCGTCAAAAATAGTGAACATAATTCTAGCAGTCAGACTGTTAAAAAAAAAATTTAATTCATCTTTTTTCATTAAAAGTGCCAAAGAAAGAACTTGAACCAAGACTGCGCAGAAAACTGTTTGGCTCAGGAAGGATTAGAAAATCTTATCAATTAAAAAACAGATGCCAATCAAAAGCAGTTCATGCAGTTTTGGCCAATGTGTTGAAAAGGAGTAGAATAAGTTTCACATGATGAATTTCTGAGACAAAATTCTGTTTACATTTAACTGTCAATGCTTGGTTACTTTTACTTGGTGAAATTAACCAAGCACTGACAGTTAAATATAAACAGAATTTTCTAACAGTATTTCTAACCTTGCTGCAAACCAAAGCTCTTGCTAGCTTGGTAAGGTTAATACCATAGAATGTTCACCTGGCTCACCTCAATCAAGTCATTAAACAAGCTGGACAAAACTACACCCTTACAAATTGGTACCAACTACTGAAAAACAGGCACATTGAACCAAACAATCTTCACTTTTTCAAGCTTTGAGTCCCAACATGTCTTTATTAACAGGTTGTGGCCTGTTGCCAAAACATTATATTGTCCCAAGGTGAATTATTCATTCAAGTAATAAATCTCCATGAAGGCATCATGCTCTGCTAACGCAGTGATTAGCAAGCAGGGTGAGAAAGACGTAAAACCAATTCCTCTAAACTCATTTGCACTACTGCATCAGATCAAGCTGCAGCTGAAACAACAAGTTAACATATGCTTTGGGCACACCAGGTTGCCAGTTCGGGGTCTCAGAATTTTGCGTTTGTAGGCCTCAGGTTTGAGGAGGTCATCTGCACTTGCTTAATATCACAGTGCTCACTCATGTTGAACTCAAATTCTGTGACACTGAATTTAAGAAACCAGTAATACTAGCATTCTATCAAATGGAAATTTTCCTCATTAGCCTACCAATAAAGAAACTTCTTGCTCCAAGGTTTGTAATTTTTGATGATCTATAGACAAGAGTGCCAAGCAAAACAACATCGTGCAATGAAAGGCTAATGTGCACTCCAGGGAAAATTGTTGCTATCTAGTACAAAATCATATCTCTTTTTCCTGAATGAGGTGGATCATCAGGCATCAGCGATTAGAGATTTCCATATCATTCAATATCAAGTCTATCTTCTTCCACTAAGCACAAAATGTCTGTCAAATTCATTTACATTATAGCCTTTCACACATTGGTACTAACCCTCCAAGTTGCATTGGCAGGTGCTTGCGATGGATCCCGTGGCTACCCTCCACAAATGCATTTGGAGGTTTGTGGTAAACAGATGCCAATGACCCGATGTGACAGATGAGCTCATCCAGCAGGGTCGGTTCTATCAAATCAGTCTCTTCAGAAATTAGTGGCTTTTCAGACAACACTACTTCTTTTGCAGCCACAGGGTCAGTGGACAGCAAGCGCCAGTATATATAACCACGGTCACGGAGATCAGGATTATCAGAATCCTAGAGACATACAGAAAGGAAAGAAATATTAGCATTTCTATAGCTTTTGCCAGGTAGCACATCAGTCCAGTTTATTCTTGATTCAATTATTGGAACTCACCAGAAAATAAAATCATGTCTTTTTAACGCACCGTAATACTGATTGCAAATACTCAGCAAAATCCACGAATGTCATTTGAATATTCTCTTCCACTGAAATGAATTTTAAAAAGACCTGATATATCACCACCTGGAACTACAAGAATTCAGACTCTCACAGGCTGAGGGTTGCTGCAGCTCTTTGATGAGCTAGCCAGCAACTTGAACGCAGAACACGCTGTACATATGCAATCCATAACTAACCTGTGTGCCGTGCACAAAGTCCCATGGACTGAAGACAATTTTCTAAATATACAGATAACCTCTAACATCACAAAAAAAGTGCCAGGGTGAAGTCATTTGACAAAAACAAAACATTATAAATGCTGTGAAACCAAAATAAAAATGAAGTGCTCAAAAGGTTCAGCAGATACAGTTGCACTTGTGGAGAAAGAAAGAGAGTGAATGTCCCGAGTCAAATGTGACTTCTTTTAAACTGAAGGGAGATTGAAGTGCAGCATGTTTTATGCTGTTGAAAGGGGAAAGGGAGAAAGAAGGGAAGGTTCAAGAGTAAACTGCGGTCCTTGCATCCGTTTCAGACATCAAGGGATAAAGCACAACTTTATATTCACAGAAACTGAGCTGCAGCTGTGGTTGAAATAAAAATTCACACACTGGCACTTCTTTATTTGTGGTAGGATTTTACTCCACTAAAGAATTCCAATTACTCCCAGAAACTCTGGTGAACAAACAAAACATCAAGGTCAGAAAGAGCGATCTGAATGTTTGCATTTTGTTTAGATCCAGCACCTTTATGCTTGAATGTCAGTATTTGGTTTTCCTTTCCCTCCAATAAAATCCACACTGATGTCAACACCAGCTTCATAATATGTCGGCAAACAAGACACGCATAAAATATCACACACTAAATCTCCTTTCCTTATAAAAGCTCCACAGGCCCATTTATTCAGGCTCAGTGTGCAGCAGGTCAAAGACCACCCAAAGGAAGAAAATGTTTCTTCTTAGGCAATGCCATGGGGCTGTGCAGGATTTGTTTCTACACTAAAAAAGAGTTCTCAAGCGACTGAAGAGTCCAACGCATGATCTTCAGATTGTGCCACAAGCAGGGCAGCTGGTGGTTAGAGGGAAATGGGAAGATGGGATGCCCGGATTGTCATGTACTCCATTTACAATGGGAGTCTAAGTGCAAATTTGTTCCCAGATGCTTTCCCTTCACTTCAGGGAGTCTTGTGCCAGGATTCCCCAGAATTCAGTGGGGATGTCGCATATTATAGACATCAACTTTGAGACTGTCCTCTGCTATCCTGGGGCTTACATGCCAAGTTAAAGCTCCGAGCAGAGTGTTTGATTTGGAGTATTATGTCAGGCATGCAGATGATGGAGCTCATCCAATGGAGCTGATCAAGCCTAGTTAATGCTTCAATGCTGGGGATATTGTGCTGAGTGAGAACACATTAGCATGCTGATCTTACCAATGGATACACAGGATTTTACAGAGGCCTGCTGTATAGAGTCCATATCTCTGAGTCATATAAGAGGGACCAAACTGCTCTGATTGCCAGTATTTAAATTTTCTTTTCGCCTCCCCCCAACAATATCCACACCGACTTCACAATACTTTCAAAGACGACTGTCGGTAATATATCACACATCAAACATTTTCCTTTTAAAAGTTCCACATACTCATAAATCTAATATATTTGTTTTTTTTCAATCCAGTGAGCATCAGATTAAAGGTCACAAAAAAAGGAAAAGAGTCAAGATGCAGTTCACAGTTACAAACACAAACACAAATGGACTGGATAATCTGCTGTCTACCTTCTGCATGCATGAGCCTTCTCTATCACTTTTGGTTTAACAGCATAAAGGCAAAGAACATCTGCATTGATAAATGGCATTTAGCATTTAACCATCCATGAAAACCAAGTTGTGTAGATTATTTTAGCATGCTTCACTCAACTCAGCTCAAGCTATCCATTTTGTTCAATTCTATCCAAAAAGGGCCAATATATTGCGGATCCATTTTGTGTACTTGACTCAGCTCAATTTATTTGAATTGAAAAAACCCTCATTGCTCAGATCTTTGAGTATAGGAGTTGGACGTTATGTTACTGTTGTACAAGACACTGGTGAGGCCTCTTCTGGAATATCGTGTCCAGGTCTGGTTGCCCCGTTACAGGAAAGATATGATTAAATTGAAGAGGGTTCAGAAAAGGTTTACCAGGATGGTGCTGGGAATCTAAGGTTTGATTATCAAGATAGGCTGGGTCTTTTTTCATATCAGTGTAGGAGGTTGAGGAATGAGGTTTATAAAATTATGAGTGGCATAGATAAAGTGAATAGTAAGGGCCTTTACCCTAGGGAGGGGGATCCCAAAACTAGGGGCATATTTTAAGGTGAGAGGAGAAAGATTTAAAAAGGACACGAGGGGCAACGTTTTTAAAAAAACATAGAGTGGTTTGTGTGTGGAATGAACTGCCAGACCAAGTAGTGGATGCGGGTACAGTTACATTTAAAAGACATTTGGATAAGTACATAAATAGGAAAGGTTTGGAGGGATATGTGCCAAACATAAGTGGGACTAGTTTGGTTAGGAACATAGTCAGTGTGGACTAGTTGGACTGCAGAGGCTATTTCCATACTGTATGGCTACGACTCTAAATAAGGCAAAAGCCACCTTACAAGGAACCAAGGCCGAACAGCACAAAGAGATAAATCTTGCTTTTTTAGGTAATGCCAAGATAGGTCATGAAGAGCCTTTTTGCAGGATGAAAGAAAAATCAGGGGATGAAGGATTGTCCCAAAGATTAAAAAAAGGTTTTTGGATTACAGAAGTCCACATTATAAGCAGAACATTAGTTGCAACATTATTGCTTCTAGGATTTTAATTCCTGCCTTAGTTATATCGTGTTTAGATACTAAATGGCATATAGTACAATTTCACCACGAAGATGAAACTATTAGTTAAACTGTATCATTTCCAATGCTTTGCCATTTCATTAGAGTTTGATATTCAATTCGATTCCACACATTTTAATGACTTTACCTCATATCAGTAAAGCTCAATTCGTTCCAAATGCAACTCATTTCACGTGGCCCTTTGTACTAAATAACAAAGAATTTTAACTTTTCCTGATGTGAAGGAAGGGGTTTGTTTTGGGAGTGTAGGATTCCACAGTTAAGCACCTCACTCAGTTGGCTACAGCCCTAGAAACATCGCTGGTTTATTCAGTTGCAAATAGCATTACAGCCAAATCCAATCTTGCACTTGTCCAACATTTATATGGAGACCAAGGACAGCGTAAATCAGGCCCATTCCACCAGTACCTACCTAAACAATCTCAGGTGCACCAATGCAAAATACAGCCCCTTCCAATGGCCCAAGTAATAATACACCTAACTCAACACAGACAAGGGAATTGAACTTGGGAGCCTCCCAGCTTGCATTCCTTCCCATAATCCCACAGTTCCCTGTTACTATGACTTAAATACAGTGGCATAATTCAGAAGTTTGCAGCTGATACAAAAATTGGCTTCCTACACTTTACAGATTTCTTTGCATTATCAATAGGCTGCTCAGGTGGCAAATGGAATTTACTCTGGAGAAATGAGAGGTAACTGTGTCATGGCAAGACAAATGGTGTGATATCGAGAAGCATCGCGGAATCGCACTAAGGCTGGCAAGAAAATTAAATCAGGTAGTTAAGCTGACATGCTAGATACTTTCCTTAGACAAGGCATAAAAGTATCAGAGCACAGGGATTACACTGGAAATTTTGAAAGCACTTAGGCCATAGTTCAAGTACTGTGTACAGTTCTGGTTATTATGCAACATTGTTTTACAAGGGAAATTTCTGTCCAAGAGGACAATTTTTTTTTTCAAATGCTTAAAGTGTAATTAAAATTGAAGATAAAATAATTGGAAACAACTTAATTACGATTGTTATTTCTCACGTGAAAATGGTATTAAAATCTGTAATAAATCAAGCAGGTAACAGCTAGTTTGACATGATTCAGATGAAGCGCGCTTGAGGATTATCAGATTAGTGATGATCTTATTGAATGGTAGAGCAGAGTTGATGGGCTGAATGTACTACTGTTGCTCCTATATGATATGGTCCTATTACTTTGCCAAATCTCTTTAGTATCAATAGCCAGGGATCAGACAGAAGCTGCAGAGTACCTTGATCACACTCTGCCTGGAACATATCATAGAATAATGATCACTGAAATACAAATGTCCTTTCAGGTTACAAAGCAAACCCCTGTGTCAGGAGAGCTATAGGATACCACACGATCAACTAGAATTCCTCAGCCTTATGCTGTCACTTTCAGAGGTTATTTTGCCCTGGTTTTTTTTTGAAGAGAGATTATAAGTCAGCCATTTTGAGGTAGCCAGTTAAGATCACTTGAGTAAACAGCTTGGAAGGCTCTGTTTTTTTTTAAAAACAGCCTGAATGGGTGCAGCCAGCTCTCACATTAGGATTTGTGTTTTGGTTTTTTTTAGTAGCAATAGAAGCTTTTGGGCTCTGAACAGAGTTGGAAGCTTCAGTGAATGCCTCCTGGATTCTACTCTCCCGAATCTTATGTTTTTTTCGTCCTGGATTGGAGAACTGCATGTGAGAATGTTTCTGAATTTGCCTTCTTGCCAAGGGGTGTGTTTATAGGGTATTACTATATTAGAACAGTTAGTTACTAATAGTTACTGTACCTATTATTCTGTTAAGTTTTCAAATAGAGTTGTTATTTTAAATTCCTCTTTCTTGGCTATGTAGTGTTTCAAATAAATTGTGTTTTGCTTCATATCGAATAGTTTTACCAGTCTAATTGCATCTGGAACAGACACTTCACTTTTGACTTTAAAAATAAGGAAAACTTTAGGATCTAGGCGACCTTCTTAAAATATTTTGAGGTGGGCTGGTCTGGTCCATAACACTATGAAGACGGAAACATCACCGAGCTACATAAATGTTAAGCTGGATAGAGAATGTTTTTATCAAACACTTAAATAGGACAAGATAACAAGTGGACATAGGAGTTCCACACTGCAGACAGAGAGTAAGATATCCGGACTTTTATTTCAAAAACAAAAAAGCTTCAGTGTTAAACATGGTGGTGAGGTCAGAACTTTAAACCCATTTAAGGAACAGTGGAACACTGATCAGGAGGCAACATGATTGGTCAAAAGATTTGGGTTAGCATCTTCGGAATGATCCTGGTCACAGTCATAAGCAATCCAAGAATATGTTCACACAGTCTAAATACTCAACCGTACATGAGAGTTACCCAGAGATTTGACAACATGTCCTCATTACCAGAGTTGCTTATCGATGCAATGTATGTGTTTTTTTATATCTTTCGACGGAGCCTGAGGAACATCAGTGAGATAAAGTTCATACGAATCAATAGCAGTAAAAATAAACTGACATTTTCTACACTCAATCTCACTTCTCTCCTCACAAGATTAAAGAATAAGTACATGCTGTCCTTTTCAGAAAAATGATCAGCTTGGTTTCGGCATAGCCTTTCTTCACAATTCCAAAAATTCATTAACTTTACAGCTTCCAACTCTAGAGCCCAGACCGATATCTTACAACCTCATTTCTAAAACCAGCTTCAATGACTCTTTTCACCCCATCTTCTCGGAACAAACACAGGATTGACAAGTACCTCCCCATTGAGGAATTTGGCAGCAGCTTTGTCAAGCTCTCTCTTTGCCGGAGGTTATTTTCTCTGCAGACTCTTCACCCAAGGAGTACATGAATAGAAACATGGTTTATACATCCACCAGCACATTTATCCAACACACCCTGGTTCAGATTCTTCATCTGACTCATCTCCCAGGTTCGGAGGACTATGAATCATTCACAAAGTACATTTAACCTAACAGTGGCAATAGCAAGAAATTGCAATATAGACTCGCACAGAGATATAACAATGCTGTGAAATGCCATGTGATCAGACATCCAAAGGGTTTCTACAATCCATCAAACATGTGCTGGTCAAAAATCTGGCAGCATCCGGCAAAACCTGCCAAGCACAAATGTTGTTTTGGTATAAATACAGGCATTATCTCAGCAAATTGCAAGCATTGCCCTGGCCTTCCTACCTGGGTTGCCAGACTGAGGACCTGCTGGACCAGCTCCTGAGTGTCGGTAGGCTTCTTCAAGAACAATTTCACAATTGCCGTAAGCAGGGTCAATTGCACCTGTTAGAGGGAAATCACAAAAATTCTTATTCCTCTCAAATGTCAAATTATTCAGTTTGCTTGATAGGTACGTGTGCCAATTCATGGAATTTATTGCAGGCTATTACAAGGAAAGGCCCAAGTATTCCTTAGCCTTTTCATGTTAACTCCCTTAAACCACGAAACCCTGCGTTTCACATCCTTGTTATTCACTTCATGATCAGGTTTTAATTCATGATCAGGTTTTGCTCTGCATCCTTTCCTTCTATAACCCTCTACCACAAATTATCTGGCTAAGGCAGAAGCAGGTGACCCAAATTCAGAGGGGCAAATTTAAGAGCATTTATTCATCAGTATTTCTTCCCTGGAGCTCCACTTTCTTCAATTACTCCCAAGTCAGGAGGTCGTGGAATAAATCACAGGGAGATTATTCTCATTCACTGAGCAGGTCCATTGGCCCTACCTGGGTACTTTCATCATGGAAGCCATCCAGAAAGCTTTCTAACAGTTCATCAGCATTGTCAATCCGCTCTGCGTATTCACCCACAATCCAGATCATGGCTGCCCGCGCATCTGGTTCATCAAGAGAATCTAAATTTTCACACAAGGTTGCAATGATGCTCTCATACCTGGCAAGTCAAAGTCACCACATTAATTACATCAACATAATATTAAATACCAAAGACTCTTATCTTCACTGACACTGCCAATCAAGTTTGTTTAAAGTTCAAAATATATTACGTTGACATTCTTTCTTAGCTTCCTTTTGGTAAATGAAGAGCATTCCATTGGAGGACACATTTTAATTCTTGGCACATCAGTGTTATGGTCTGTTTTAGCCATTTCATAACATGGAGATGCCAGTGTTGGATTGGGGTGGACAAAGCCAGAAGTCACACGACACCAGGTCACCTCACCTGATGAAGAAGCAGCGCTCCGAAAGCTTTTGATTTCAAATTAAATCCGTTGGACAATCTAGTGCCGTGAGACTTCTGGCTTTACCCACTTCAGTTTCCAGTCAGGGACAAGGTTTGCTCTGACTGCAATACATTCTTAATCACTATAGATTTGCTTTGATTACTCCACTTGTGGCTTGCGATTAATTCCCTGATTATTTCTAATAGCATCTATGTAACAATTCTATTCTCCAAATTTGTCATAGCTAACCTTGAAGAAAACAGATCTGAGTATTTTGAATAAATTAGAACTACACTGTATAGGATATTGACTATGAGCATGACGAAAGTAGAACGATTCAAAATAAGATGGATTGTCCTCTGTCCTGCTCACAAAATATACCTTAAAATATGTGAAACTGAGAGGAAAGATGAATGTGCAACTGCTATTCCTGTTTTTCTCATTTATTGCACCAACTTTGATCCAATTATGTACATAAATGTAAATTTCTTTTCAGTCAGGAGAGGGAAAGGGAATAGGCAGACAGTGCAGGGAGCCCCTGTGGCTATTCCCCTCAATAAGTACAGAACAACCTCGCTTATCCAACGAGACGGGTAGGGGTTACTTTGTTCGGATAACTGATCATTCAGATAATATATCTGTTGTAATTAATGAGTGCTGGCTATCCAAACATGCCTTGGTTATCTGGCAATACATGCCATAATGCCATTTAGCTCAATGCTGAGTTGCCTAATGCTGTTGCATGACCTTGTGATCTTGCTCAGATTATCCGAAAGTCGGATAATTGACGTTCAGATAATTGAAGTTGCACTGTAGACCGTTTTGGACAACGGTGGGGGGACCATTAGGAACCTTTTTCCCACGGTGACAATGTCGATCACGAGGCGGCATCATTTGAAGGTAACTGGAGGAAGGTTATGGGGAGATGTCAGAGGTACGTTCTTTGCTCAGAGTGGTGGGAGCGTGGAACGCACTGCCAGCTGTGGTAGTAGAGTCAGATACATTAGGGATATTTAAGCAACTCTTGGATAGGCACATGAAAGTTAGTAAAATGAAAGGTATGTAGGTTAGTCTGACCTTAGAGTCAGATAGAAGGCCAGTACAACATCGAGGGCCAAAGGGTCTGGACTATGCTATACTGTTCCATGTTCTACATTATATGTAAATGAGAATGTTGAATATTTCTTAAAAGTGCTAAAAGTTAATTAGAAGCAGATGGTTCCTGCACAACTTTTCTCTACTGCTTCCTGAACTATTTGGATACCACTTGCCTTGTTGATAAAGTGGCATTTTCACATAAGGTCTTAATTTTTGAATTTTTAAATAAAAACATTTTTTCTATTTTGGTGCTTGGCAGAGCTTTACATTTACCTTTTACATTTAACAATGGGAGCAGTGTCTTGGTTTTCCTACCCTTCTTTCTTTGGCAATGTGGTTTGTTTAATAGCTGTTTGCCCTGACCACCTTCAAATATGTCAATTCCAATTGTTTTCTGTTACTCTTCCCCTCCTGAAACAGATACGACAGCTCTTGAGACAGGGCAAAAGAGATTACCAGAATGATTCGAAGGACAAGGAATTTTAGCTGCAAGGTTAGTTTGGAGAAGCTGCGGTTGTTCTCCTTTGAACAAAGGAGATTGGTGGAAGGCTTGATAGATCATGGTATAGGTAATATAACATATAGATAAAATAGAGAAAAACAGCTGCTCTATTAACAGAGTCCATGAGCAGGAGAAACACATTTGGGCAAGAGATTCGGGAAAACATAGGAAAGTAGGAATTAGGAGCGGGAATAGGCAATTCAGCCCTTTGAGTCCTCTCTGCCATTTAACATGACCATGGCTGATCTTACCCTGGTCGGAAATCCACTTTCCTGCCTGCTCCTCATGGTTCTTTATCTCAGTTTTCATCAGAAACTTAGCTATTTTGTTCTTGAATCTGTTTGTTGATTCTGCCTCTACTTCAGTTTGGGGCAGAGAGCTCCACAGGTTTACAACCCTTTGAGAGAAATAATTTCACCTCATCTCCGTTTTGAACCGACGTCCTCTCCACATCTATGCCCTTTTGTTCAATGTTCACCTTGTTCACCCTTGAGCATTTTACATACTTCAATCAGATGCCGCCTCTTTCCTCTAAATTCCAGCAAATACAAACCTAAAATAATCAACCACCCCTCAAACAACAGCCTGGAGAAGCCCCTCTGCACTGCCTCCAGTGCCAGCACATTCTTTCTCAAGACAGACAACCAGAACTGGACACAATATTCAATCGTGGTCTCATCAACCCTTTATATAATTGTAACAAGACTTCTTTACTTTTATCACCCAATCTTTTTGCAATAAATGCCCAGATTCCGTTTGCCTTTCTTATTATATACTGCACCTGCACACCTACTTTCTGCGATTCATGCACAAAGACATACGGATCCCTCTGCGCTGACACACTTCGAATCTGCTTTCCATTTAACAATTTTCCCTTTTGTTGTTCCAACTAAAATGGACAACCTCACAGTTATCCTCATTCAATTCTATCTGACCCATTCTCCTAGTTTAGCAATATCCATCTGTAAAGTCTTTATTGCAACATCACAACCTACTTTCCGACCGATTTTAGTATCATCTTGAACTTTGTTATGTTACACTCTGTCCCTGCTTGCAGATCATTTCTACAGATTGCAAATAGTTGAGGTCAGAGAACTGAATCCTGTGGCATCCCACGAGTTACAGTCCGCCATCCAGGGAAGGACCTATTTATCCTGACCCTCTGCTTTCAGCTTGAAAAAACATGAAAAAAAAATCTTATGTTAAGTGATAATGGCCTTGCACTTAATACCTACTAGCGTGGTGAAAATTAAGCAGATCAATGATTTCAATAGAAATTTGGTGGGCACTTGAGCAAAATAAACTGCAGGAACAATGGCAATAGACCAAGAGAGCTGGATTGGTTAACAAAGAGCTAGCACGGAGTCAATGTGCTAAATGGCCTTTTTCTATGTTACGATGGCTACGACCATATGAAACAACCAGATTAGATTGGTTCATTGACACAGAGGTCAGATTCACAGCACAGAGCACTGCCAGGTAAGCTGCCAAGTCTCTTAGACAGCGCCTAGAGAAGAACTTTCACACTGTACTCCATAATATTTCCACACATGATCGACTTTCCTACTTACTTGTTGGGATATTTGCGGAAGATATCCCTTATGACCACAATAGCCTCCTGGACGACATAATTCACTTTTGTCTGGATGAGATCAAGCAGAGTGCTCACACAGCGTTCAGCAGATTGCTGCAATAGAGCAAATCGCATATCAGAGCTAATATTTTCAAAAAAATGAATCCAATCAATTCCATAATTCCAGACAGCCATGAATATTTAACAGGAAGTCAAATAAATAACATTTAAAAAGTGCAGATTTAGAAAATGGCAAGAAAAACAGCTTAAAATAATTAGCTTCCCTTTCATTGCCCTCCGGTACATCTACAAACAGGGTCAAATTTTCAGAGACAAATTGCACACGCAAGATGGGAATAGGTAAAATCAGAATAAGGGCTGCTGTGATGACCATTCTCAGATCAGTGAGGCTATGAAAGCCCATTGGTACCAGAATGTGTTGGAACCTTACAGAAAGAACAAACAACAAAGAAATTTTACAAAAGCTGAAGTTAATTAGCCTCCAACTGTTCTAAGTTGGAGGTCAGGTAATGGCCTAGTGGTATCACTGCTGGACAGTTAATTCAGACTCCCAGTTAATGTTCTAGGGACCTGGTTCGAATCCCACCACAGGGCAGATGGTGAAGCTGGAATTCAATAAAACAAAAAATCTGAATTAAGAGTCTAACGATGATCATGAATCAGCCATTGTTGATTGTCAGAATAACCCATCTGGTTCCCTGATATCATTTCGGGAAGGTAACTGCCATCCTTACCTGGTCTGGCCTACATGTGACTTCAGACCCACAGCAATGTGGGTGACTTTCAACTGCGCTCAGTACAATTAGAAATGGGCAATAAACGCTACCCTAGCTCGTGACGTCCTCATCCCGGGAGTGATAAAGAAAGAAACCCACCAGTGAATATCTGTCATTCAGAACTCACGGTGCAGAGTTTTAGTGCTTTATTTTAGTGGCTGTTTTCTGTTAAGATTGCTTATTTTGGCAAGATAATTTATGTTGCTTCATTTGCTAAGAATTAGTAAAAATCAGTAATGTCATTAGCATTCAACATTTAAATGAATACATTAGCATTCCTGATAAAGGCAAAGCCCTTCACCCCAAAAGCACTGTTCTTTGTTTTATTAAAATGCAAGTAGTGAAATAATTTGCAATATCTATGTGGCATTCAGAGTGTACTGCAGTCCGGTTCGGTTTCTTTGTCCCCAGTGCTTGTGGTTCAGAAAAAAATTTAAACACAGAAGGCTGAGGAGTGACCTTACAGAGATTTATAAAATCATGAAGGGCACAGATATGATGTATAGCCACGGTCTTTTCCCCAGGGTTGAGGAGTTCAAAACTAGTGGACATAGGTTTAAGGTAAGAGGAAAAAGATTTTAAAAAGATCTGTGGGGCAACACTGTCGCACAGAGGGTGGTACATTTATGGAATAAGCTATCGAGGAAAGTGATAGCAGCGAGTACAATTAAATATTCAAAAGACATTTGGACAGGTACATGGATAGGAAAGGTTTAGAGGGACATGGGCAAAACACAGGCAAATGGGACTAGCTCAGTTTTGGAAACTTGGTCGATATGTATAAGTTGGGCCAAAGAGCATGTTTCTATGCTGTATGATGGTGTTAATTAAATTGGAGAAGTTGATTTACAAGTATGTTACCAGGAGTGGAGCTTTTCAGTTAGAAGAGGAGGCTGGATTATAGGTGTTTTTTTTGCACTGGAGTTTAGGAGATTGAGGAGTGACCTTTCAGAGGTTTATAAAATCATGAGTGGCATAGTTAAGATGAATAGTAAAAAGTTGATTTCCTAGAGTAGGGGAGTCAAAAACTAGGGTGCATATTTTTAAGGTGAGAGGAGAAAGATTTAAAAGGAACCAGAGGGGCAAGTTTTTCACACAGAAAGTGGTGCGTGTGGACTGAACTGCCAGAAGAAGTGGCAGATGCAGGTACAGTTACAACACTTAAAAGACATTTGGACAGGTACATAAATAGGAGAGGTTTAGAGGGAAATGGGTCAAATAAAATAATTTAGTTTTGGAAAACTGGTCAGCATGGATAAGTTGGACTGAAGGGTCTGTTTCCATGATGTATGGAACAAAGAAAAAACTGAATAAATCTAAAATTTCTCACCTCAAGGGGATTAAGAAACATTTGTTTAGATTGCCCAACTTGAAAGTGGATGAAATCCTGTAACAATCTCCCCGGTATGACTCTGTGTGCCCCTTCACCCCAAAGACTGTAGCAGTTCACACTGCCTTCTCTAAGTCAATTACAGATACGCAAGAAATGCTGAATGCCCACATCCATAAAATATAAAAACTGTTTGGCAACATTGCAACCATGGTTCTTATTCAGCACCAGAGTTTTTCCACAGCATTAAGCTTACCTCAACTTTGATGGCACAGCGGCCAATGGCACGAACTGCTTTCCGCACAAAGTCAACATCAACTTCGGTGGCATATTCCTTCAGCTCTGCCAGGACCTGAGGGCAAAAAAAAAGACCTTCTTATAACGAAACATCTTAAACAACATCCAATTCTTTTCAACTGAAACTGCAACCAAACACAAAACTTGACATTTCCCTGACTCCACATACCCTTCTAGATCACGAGGTTTCCACAGCAATTAACAAGCTTTCCTGAAGGGCAGCAAAACAGCAGCTAACATTGATTCAAATTGTGTTGTTGTAAAAGTGGGAAAATTGCCAGTGTTCACTCCCTCTACAACTGCAAAACTGACAGCAACTTCTGCACACATGCAGTTAAAGAGAGAAATCCAGAATTTCATGTCAGTGCTTCTCCACTGGTTGGGTCCTTGCAATGGAAATCTTTAGAAATCACCATGTGATGTGAATTTCCACTTGTAACGCTATTAATCTGACTGTAAAAACACATGAAAGACATCTGCCATGGCAAATGAGGTAAAACTAGGTTTTAATTGCATACCAAGCCGTTATTGTTGAACCAGTTCTCTGGTCCTGAAAAACTGACCTTGCCATTGTTAAAAATGATGCAGATTTTTAAAATAAATTTGAGGGATATGAAATTTCAATTTCTACCCTTACTATACATATATTCTATAAACTGATTAAAACACAGATGGCAACCATTGCTTTTGTCTTCCTGGCAAGCTATCTGGGAGAGGTCTCTGCTGTTAGCAATTTAAGCAGTGGTCAAGAAAGGAAAGCAATGCCTCTACTTCCTCAGGAGGCTAAGGAAATACAGCATGGCCATAAAGACACTTACAAAGTTTTATTGATGCACCACAGAGAGCATCCTATCCGGATATATCACAGCGCAGCATGGCAACTGCTGTTCCCAAGACCTAAACGCAGCCCAATCCATCACACAAACCAGCCTCCCATCCACTGACTCCATCATACTTCCTGCTGCCTCGGGAAAGCAACCAACATCTCACCCCAGTTTAACTCACTTCCGTCAGGCAGATGATATAAAAGTTTCTAAGCACATACAAACCAATTCAAGAACAGCTTCTCTCCCGCTGTTACCAGATTTTTGAATGGACCTCCTTAATGTTAATGTTGATTGCTCTCTACACTTTTTCAGCAGCTGTAACAGTGTATCCTGCACTCCGTTCTGTTATCCTGATTCACCCGGATGGTATGATCTGCCTGTAAAGCACTTAAGACAAAACTTTTCACTTTACCTCCATACACGTGACAATAATAAATCAAATCAAAACTATTTAGGGCATCACTGCTACTGTATGTCTAAAGGGAACTCTGAAATTAAATTAATGCTAGTACTCACCAGCTGCTTGTAGTAAGATTTCTTCCAGGTTGGCAGCAAGTGCTATCATTCATTACTGGCTGCAAAACCCAGGCACCCAATCTTTCAAAGGCTGCTGTCGCAATCCTAAAATAACCACAGTTAAAAATCACACTACACCAGGTTATAGTCCAACAGGTTTAATTGGAAGCACACTAGCTTTCGGAGCGATCATCAGGAGCGTCGCTCTGAAAGCTAGTGTGCTTCCAATTAAACCTGTTGGACTATAACCTGGTGTTGTGTGATTTTTAACTTTGTACACCCCAGTCCAACACCGGCATCTCCGAATCATGACTAAAATAACCAGTGCTAGGTTGCAGCACCACTTTGGTGAGAATTAGTTTTCAGTCATTCATTCGGGTTTTCAAGACTAATTTCTAAGCTCCAATCTTCGATGGCTCATCCATGCACTGGCCTGTGTGTGGGGGACCAAGCTCACAAATAGTAACTCTTTTCTCTCCACATCTGCTGCCAGATGTGCCGAGTTTCTCCTGCAACTTCTGTTTTGTTTTCAGATTTCTAACATCTGCAATTCTATAATAAACTAACCTGTCCATATCAAAAATCCTTCAACGACGTTAGGAAGGATGTTGTGAAACGTGAAAGGGTTCAGAAAAGACTTACAAGGATGTTGCCAGGGTTGGAGGGTTTGAGCTACACGGAGAGGCTGAATAGGCTGGGGCTGTTTTCCCTGGAGCATCGGAGGCTGACAGGTGAACTTATTGAGGTTTATAAAATCATGAGGGACACAGATAGTGTTAACAGATAAGGTGTTTTCCCTGAGGTGGGGAGTCTAGAACTAGAGGGCATAGGCTTAGGGTGAGAGGGGAAAGATTTGAAAGGAATCTCAGGGGCAACTTGCTCACACACAAGAGTGGTGCGTGTATGGAACGAGCTGCCAGAGGAAGTGGTGGAGGCTGGCACAATTATAACATTCTAAAGTCATCAGGATGATTATATGAATAGAAAGGGTTTCGAGGGATATGGACCAAGTGCTGGAATATGGGACTAGATTAATTTAGGATATCTCGTCAGCTTGGACAAGTTGGACCAAAGGGTCTGTTTCCGTACAGCTCTATGACTTGGACAACTAGCTACTCAGTCTACTTAATAACTTTTAAGCTCATTCTGTATAAACTGGGGAACGGCCAAACAAATATGGGTAACATCAAATCAAAAGCACAGATGTGACCATTTGCTGCGATTTCAATAATTTCCTGAATTGGGAACACACCTTAGAGGCAAACCAATAACGAGGTGACAGTATCAGAGGCAACAAAATCCTGTTTGGGATGCAATTCCATTGAGTACATCTGAAGACAGTAATGTAACTGGCATCACTAAGAGAGGCATATTAAAAGTAACTGTTTATGCACTAATCTTGAAAGAATGAACAAACCTGCTTTGATATAGAGCCTTGTAGATTTTCATAAAGTGCTCTGCAGCTAAGTAATTCCTGTCCAGTCACTGTCCTCATTTTAAAGAAAATTACAGCCAAAGTGTGCACAAAGTCCCATAAACAATGAGATAATAGCTATATAATGTATTTTCATCTCGGTTGAGGGAAGAATATTAGTCAAAGTGACAAGAGAACACTCAGTTCTTCATCGAGTAATGTAATGGATCTTTAATGCCCACATAAATAGGCAATGACCCAATTTAACCCATCATCCAATAATGAAATATTCCTTAAGTATTTATGGGGATATCGAGCTGGATTCTGTGAAGTCCCTCGAGTGGGTTTTTTGCCTCAGTGATAAATCTATTATCACTAAATGAAGGTTAAGATTTGCTCAACAGCACATCTTCCAGGTCAAAGCTGACCATCACATTAATAAACAGGTACAGGTACTAACATCTGAACTATATGGACAGGGTCACATTCCACAACTGCTAGCAAAAGAATCTTACATGGTTTCTAAGTGCAGAAGTACTTGCCAAAATGACAACAATATATATTTGCATAGAGCCTTTAATATAATAACGAAGTTTCCTACACTTCCACAGGCCTTTCTAAAATCAGTTACAAATCTACCACGTGTATACATCAGAAATGATACTCAGATCAATGTCAAGATAAATTCTGAAGGATGGACTGCTTTAATGTTGACATTAAACAAAATAATCCTGCAGTTAAAAACGTTTTCCAACAACCTACATCATACTCCAAACTATAGTCTGCCCAAGGCATTATTACAGCAATGAGCCATTTATCTGCTTAATCTGAAGTAGCAGTACATTTAAACACTCAGCTTTGGGCCTTTTACTTTCTAAGACAAACTACATTACTCATGCTCAGCTAGAACAGCAGAAGTCTGTGTTTTCTTTGTTGGGATTTTGTTAGTCCCTGATACCCCTATTGTGCCCATTCGAGATGTCAACACAAAAGGAACCCCAAATCTGCTTAACCTAGTTTCAGGATCTACGAATAGGGATAAAGCATTTTCTAAATGAGTTACAACTTTGTAAGTGCACACAAAATTCTCTTTCTATCATAGTGATGGCACTAATTGCTACACTGTTGGCCTGATGAGTCAGACAAACACAGATGCTTCTACTTACATATTTTTAATCAATCTGTTCATGTTAGCCTACACCTGGAACACATGAAACTTGAACAAGAGCCATACTAAACTTACTGACACTCTTGCACTGTACAACACAAGTCCTATAACAGGCCATACGCTGACTTGTTGGGTGCAACTTCATTTCTGGCCAAATGTTTGCTCACAGGAGCAACAAAACAAAAAGTACATCAGGCTGGCTTAAAGGCAGCTCAATTTTGTTTTTAATTCATTCATGGGATGAGGACATTGCTGTGTGTCAGTATTTATTGCCCATCTCTAATTGTCCAGAGTGCAGCTAAGAGTCAACCAAATTGCTGTGGGTCTGGAATCACATGTATGCCAGACTAGGTAAGGGTGACAGTTTCCTTCCCTAAAGGGCATTCGAGAGCCAATGTTTTTCCTGTCAGTCAACAATGGATTCATGATTATCATTTGATTCTTAATTTCAGAATGCATTGAATTTATACTCCATGGCAGGATTCGAACCTGAAGTCCCCAGAACATTACCTGGGTCTGGATTTACAGTCCATTAATAATATCAGTAAGCCAGGGCCGCCCCAGCCAAACATCAATAGATATTTGCAAGTATAAGTCATCTGATCACAGTATGCAAATTTATCCACCTGTTCTACACTGGAAACATCAACTGAGGTTTTCACCTTAAAGTTTGTGGGATCTTTACTAATAACCATTAATTTAGTTCCTGAACATTCATTTTCATACTTACTTTTTAAAACTTAATTTAAGGTTCAAAGTTTGTGCGAAGATTTGTAGCTCGGGTGCTCGTTGCTGTGGTTCTGTTCGCCGAGCTGGAAGTTTTTGTTGCAAACGTTTCGTCCCCTGGCTAGGCAACCTCATCAGTGCTTGGGAGCCTCCTGCGAAGCGCTTCTTTGATGTTTCTTCCGGTGTTTATAGTGGTCTGTCCCTACCGCTTCCGGTTGTCAGTTTCAGCTGTCCGCTGTAGTGGTTGGTATATTGGGTCCAGGTCGATATGTTTGTTGATGGAGTTTGTGGATGAACGCCAAGCCTTTAGGAATTCCCTGGCTGTTCTCTGTCTGGCTTGCCCTATGATCGTAGTGTTGTCCCAGTCGAATTCATGTTGCTTGTTGTCTGCGTGTGTGGCTACCAAGGATAGCTGGTCGTGTCGTTTCGTGGCTAGTTGATGTTCATGTATGCGGATTGCTAGCTGTCTTCCTGTTTGTCCTATATAGTGTTTAGTGCAGTCCTTGCATGGTATTTTGTACAATACATTCGTCTTGCTCATGTTGGGTATCGGGTCCTTCGTTCTCACCAGGGACAGACCACTATAAACACTGGAGAAAACATCAAAGAAGCGCTTCGCAGGAGGCTCCCAAGCACGGATGATGTCACCTAGCCAGGGGATGAAACATTTGCAACAAAAACTTCCAGCTCGGCGAACAGAACCACAGCAGCTTAATTTAAGGATCCATCGCTTTAGCCTCAGTCAAGATATTGTCACTGGTGTATCTATGGCTGTTTTTCTTACCACTAAGTCCAGCACCATTCCTTTAAGGTGTTCACTTTTTCCGAATATCGCTTCAATATAGAAATCAATGAAGTGTGGTGGCAAAACACAATCCGGGATACACTTGATTTGTGTTTCATCAGCGTTGCCTTTTTTATTCTAATAAAACCTCCTTGGTTTCAGTAAAACGTTCTGAATCTTTGGTCCTTCTCAATTTTCATGATCAACATGTAATTTTTTTTCATAGTGTATGAAACATATGTATACATTGAAACAAGAGTAGGCCATTTAAATCTGCTCAACCATTTAACAAGATCATGGTCGATCTGCTTGTAATCTCAGCTCCACTTTCCCGCTGAGCATTCGACGTCTGATTTCCTTCTTAATCAAAAAATATGTTGAACTCAGATTTGAACAAAGTTAGAGACCAAACCTCTATTACCTTCTGGGGAAGATAATTCGCATGCAAAAACACTTTAACAGAAAACAAATTCTCATTTGTTTGAAAAGGAAGACCTCTTCATCTTAAACTTTGTCCTCTCGGGTCTCCACCACAAGATCATCATTTGGATACCCACCATATCCTGTCTCTTCAGTATCTTGTATGTTTCAATAAGGTCACCTCATTCTTCAATAAGGTCACCTGTTTAACCTTCCTTCATAAGCTAAGTCTTTCACCCTAACGATAAGTCGAGTGAACTGCTTCTAAAGAAATTATATACCTCTTTTCAAATAAGGAGATTACATCTATACACAGTACTCAAGTACTTATCAACACAAAACTTTCATCCTTTCATAGTCACATCTTTATCCATCTCCAAGTACTGCTCACAGATAAACATCACTTTCCTGGATCCTTTGTCAGACAAAACCACATTGTGCTTCAGTGGTAATAAAAGCATAAAGTGCTAGAGAAACTCAGAAGGTCCGGTGGGGACAGAGAGAGAGAAAGTTAACATTTCAAGTCCAACAAGATTTTTCTTCGGAGCTTCAGTTGTGTTCTGAGAAAAGTCTCTATTTCTTTCTCCACAGATACTACCAGACCTGCTGAGATTTTCCAGCTTTTTTTGTTTTTATTTCAAATTTCCAGCATCCACAGTATTTTACTTTTATTTGTGTTACAGTGGCTGCTTTTCAATTTTATTCTTGTCCCGTGAAGTATTATTTTCCTTTGGATTTTGAGAACGTGATTCATTATGATTTGATTTATTATTGTCACATGCACCAAGATGAAGTAAAAATATTATTTTGTGTGCTAGCCAGACAATTTATACCTTACAATGGGATAACAGAATAATGCAGAATGAAGTGTTCCAGTTACAGAGGAGGTGCAGAGAAAGATCCACTCTAATGTATGAGAGGTCCATTCATATGGCTGATAACATCAGTGGAAGCTCTTCTTGAATCCAATGGTACATGCTTTCAAACTTTTGTATCTTCTATCCGATGGAAGAGGGTTGAAAAGAGTATAACCGGGATGGGAGGGGTCCTTGATCATGTTGGCTGCTTTCCCGAGGCAGTGGGAAATATAGACAAAGTTATGAGACAAAATGTTAAGTAGATTGGCAACACAAAGAATTCTAAATGTCGCAAATGGGACGAGTTTAATTTAGGATATCTGGTAGGCATGAGCAAGTTGGACTGAGGGTCTGTTTCTGTGTATCTGTGTGTGTGTATTTATTTGTACTGGAAATAGCGTTGCATAGGCTTGTGATAGCTTTTAAATTTACTTTGATGAAAGCCCAAATCATGTTTGTGGATATTTCGTCAGTACTAGCTGCTTGCTTGGAGATAAACTGCTTTTTCCATTTCTAGCGTCAGCCAATCAAATTGTTAATTTCACCTGGTCAATTTGGCATCTTATGGCATCTTTTATTATTAAATTTCTTTCACTGATAACAAGAATTTGACTCATCCACTATTGTTTTCATGCATTTCCCTTTTTAGTATAGAACATAGAACATGACAGCGCAGTACAGGCCCTTCAGCCCTCAATGTTGCACCGACCTGTGGAATCAATCTGTGGCCTATTTATGCTACACTATTCTATTTTCACCCATAGTTTATCCAATGACCATTTAAAGGACCTTAAAGTAGGCGAGACTACCACTGTTGCAGGCAGTGCATTCCACGCCCCTATTTCTCTCTGAGTAAAGAAAATACCTCAGACATCTATCATAGTGACAGAGTCACAGATGTACAGCATGGAAACAGACCCTTCG
Organism: Chiloscyllium plagiosum; assembly: GCF_037043375.1. Taxonomy (NCBI): domain Eukaryota; kingdom Metazoa; phylum Chordata; class Chondrichthyes; order Orectolobiformes; family Hemiscylliidae; genus Chiloscyllium; species Chiloscyllium plagiosum. The sequence continues at coordinate 50,942,361 of NW_028270169.1, forward strand.
GTCCAACCCGTCCATGCCGACCATATATCCCAACCTAATCTAGTCCCACTTACCAGCACCCGGCCCATACCCCTTCAAACCCTTCCTATTTATATACCAATCCAGATGCCCTTTAAATGTTGCAACTGTACAAACCTCCAACACTTCCTCTGGCAGTTCATTCCATACACACACCACCCTCTGCGTGAAAACATTTTTATATATTTCCCCTTTCACCTTAAACCTATGCCCTCTAGTTCTGGACTTCCCCACCCCAGGGAAAAGACTTTGTCTACTTATCCTATCCATGCCCCTCATGATTTCATAAACCTCTATAAGGTCACCCCTCAGCTTTCGACGCTCTAGGGAAATCAGCCCCAACCTAATCAACCTCTCCCTATAGCTCAAATCCTCCAACCCTGGCAACATCCTTGTAACATCTCAGTCCAGCTCTGCAGCTTATCTCTGTCTTTCTGTAACCTGCAACATCCTTTGCATTATCCACAACTCCACCGACCTTAGTGGCGTCGGCAAATTTACTAACCCATCTTTCCATGCTCTCAGCCAGGTCATTTATAAAACTGACAAACAGCAGTGGCCCCAAAACAGATCCCTGCAGTACATCACTAGTAAATGAACTCCAGGATGAACATTTCCCATCAACCACCACCCTCTATTTTCTTTCAGCTAACCAACATCTAGTCCAAATTGCTAAGTAACCCTCAATCCCATGTCTCCATATTTTGTGCAATAGCCTACTGTGGGGAACCCTACGAAACACCTCACTGAAATATGATATCCATTGCAGCTTTCGTCATGCTTTCTTTCAACTTCTTCTATTCACCTCCAATATTATGTTTGTCTCCTATCTTTGTACAGATTCAATGCCTAGCATGTCAAATATATTGCAAAACTCAATTCAGTTATTTACATACACACACAAACACAAAGCCCTCTTGTGAAAGATTGCAAATGAAAGTCTGCATATTTCACTGACATTTCTATTCTTTCAATGTAGAAAATAGGTATTTGTTCTACCTGCACAAGTCACTGAAAGGCACATTCTTCAATTTTGTCCATCCCATGCAGACCAAAGATTTTCCACGTCACAGATCAAAGAACAGAAAATTATTCCTTTCAGTTGATTCAATTAAGCGCTCATTTAAACTAAAATCCATAGTTGTACAACCTGCACTTCCAAGCATTTCAAGAGACTCAAAATCAATGATTAGTTGAAAGTCAAAGCTGTAAGCTACAAAAATAGAATATCACCTTAAACTGCACTTAAAAGGAACACGTACAGCGCTAAACTACTGAAACTAATTTGGCAGGGAGATGGGATCCAGTGTGGAGATACAGCAGAGAGTGATGCGCAGAGAAGTGTCGAAGAACCACTAAGCTGGTATAGAAGGCTGTGTCAATATGGTCAAGTTCAGGCACAAGGGAATTTGGCAAGGCTGGATGGCATTTATTTTAATGCAAGGAGTCTTGTCAGCAAGGCAGGTGAGTTGATGGTGTTGAGTAATAGATGAGGATGTGATATCATTGCTATCACAGAGACATGGTTGAGGGAGGGACTGCTCAATATTCTGGGGTATAGAATCTTCAGAAGAGTTGGGTGAGGGGGGTAAAGAAAGTGCAGGGGGTTGCTTATAAAAGTTAGGAGAATGAAGAGGGAGCCTGATAAATAAATAGTCGCAGCAACGATTACATAAGCCTCAATGTGTTTTATAAGTAAATTAGGAGCAAAAGAATAACCAGGGAAAAGAATAGAGCCCATTCGGGACAAAAGTGGCAATCAGTATGTGGAGGCAGAAGACATAGATGAGATTTTATAGATGTATTCACTATAGAAAAGGATGATGTAAATCCAGAAATCAGGAAGGTGGACTATGATATATTGAATGAATTAGCGTTAAGAGGGAGGCAATATTTGCAATTTTAGTAGGCTTGAAAGTTGATAAATTCCCAGGTCAGGCAAGATGCATCCCAAGCTTCTGTGGGAGGGAAAGGAGATGATTGCAGGAGCAGTTACATGATGTTTCAAACCATCTCCAATCACAGCAAAGGTGCCAGAGAACTGCTAATGTGATATCATTCTTCAGAAAGTCTGGTAGGGATAAACCAGAAAACTACAGGACAGTGAGTCTAACATCTGTGCAAGGGAAATGATAGGAAACATTTCTGAGGGACACAATTAATCTCCACTTGGAGAAGCAAGGATCAATCAAGGATAGTCAGCGTGGCTTTGCAAGGGGAAAAGCATGCCGATCAAATATGGCAGAATTTTACAACGTGGTGACTATGTGTGTAGATGAGAGTGATGCATTTGTTGTCAAATGGTTGAAGTGTGTGTGACTGGAAGCCTATGTTGAGAGGCATACTGCAGGTTTTCACACTGGGTATCTTGGTGGTTGTTGTGTATATTTATAATCTAAAATGTAGGAAGTGTGATCAGTCAGTCTATAGATGACAAAAACTGGAGGCAGGCTAAATAGCAAGGAGGAAAACCTTCAGCTACAGGACGATACTGACAGGCTGGTCAGATGGGCAGAAGAGTAGCAGATGGAATTGAATCCTAAAAGATGAGAGATGATGCATTTTGGAAGACCAACAAGGCAAGCAAGTACACAACGAATGGTAGGACCCTAGAAAGTATAAAGGATCAGAGGAACCTTGTGTGCATGCTCATATATCGATGAAAGAGGCAGGTCAAGTGGATAAGGTGGTTCACCAGGCCTTTGAGATACATGCCTTTCTTAGACAAGGTATCGAATACAACAGCAAGGAGTTTATGATCACACTGTATATAATGTTAGTTAGGTCAGAGGTGGAGTACTGTGTGCAGTTCTGGTCACCACAGGAAGGATGCGATTACACTACAGAGGGTGTGAGGATTCATAAGGATGTTGCAGGGGCTGGAGTGGTTCTACTATGAAGAGGGACTAGATAGGCTGGGGCTCATTTCTTTAGAGCAGAGACAGCAAAGGGGAGTGTGCAATGTTATGAGAGGCATAGACTGGATAAATTGAGAGTAACTGTATCCCTTGCATAGAGACTAATAACTAAGGCACAGTTTCGCAGGTAAGATGTAGGCGGCATAGAGGGGATGTGATGAAAGATGTTTTTGCCTAGACGGACGGAAGGAATCAGGACCTTACTGTATTGAAAGTATGCTTGTGGTTGCGTGTGCTTAAGAGAGGCAAGTAGTCTCAAGGCTTTGAAGGACTGTTTAGATGAACACTTTAAACTTCACTGAATACAAGGCTACCGGCCAAGAGCTGGAAAACGGGATGAGGAAGTGTGGACATTTGATGACCAGCATGGATGCAATGTGCTTCTTTCCGTTCTGTAAAAGCTCTATATGTTTATGACTATACTGGAGAAAAGAAAATTGGAGAAAATTTCTGGGCAAATGCACCTCAGGAAGAATGCTGGAGCAGAAACAGCAGAGGCTTAGCAAAATTATCCCAGGACTGAAGAGGTAACATTGTGAGGACTGGTTGCCATAATATCATATGTTGAGTCTGCTGCACCATTGGATCATGGTTGATGTTTCTTATCCCCATTCTCCTGCCTTCTCCCTGTAACCTCTAATCCCCTTCCTAACCAAGTACCTACCTCTGTCTTTAAGAGAGATATTCAATGCAGTGACAAGAGTTGTGTCCCCTTCAGTACAGGAGATTAAGCTAATCTCATTGAGATGGTTATGATGATTAAAAGGAGTTGATAGTTTGGAAAGAAGTGATATTCTTCAGTGGAGGAATCTAAGCAAGGCAACACGACCTGGAAATTACAGGCAAGGCGCGAGGCTTAATGGGATCAACTGATATGGGTGAGAATTTCAGTAGCAGATGGACTAAAGTAGACAAGAGGGAGGTAATATAAAGGAGGTGTTTGTCACGTAATAGAAACTCTGTGATGGTCACAAGGTCAATCAGGGTTGTATAAGGAATTCTCTTCTTTAGGTCAATTGAGAATGAAAAAATGGCCTGCTAGATTTCTATCAAGTGAGAATATTAAGAGCTACAGAAGCAATGCATGTAAACAGATCAGCCGTAACCTAACTGAACTACAGCACAGACTTGATGGACTGAGTGGTCTAGCTGTCTTTCATTACTGCAGGGATGGATGATCAGTGGTGTACCGCAGCTTTTTAAAATATATGTTAATGATATAGAAGATGGTATTAGCAATAACATTAGCAAATTTGCTGATGATACTAAGCTGGGTGGCAGGGTGAAATGTGATGAGGATGTTAGGAGATTACAGGGTGACCTGGACAAGTTAGGTGAGTGGTCAGATGCAGTTTAATGTGGATAAATGTATGTTTATCTACTTTGGTGGCAAGAACAGGAAGGCAGATTACTACCTAAATGGAATCAATTTAGGTAAAGGGGCAGTACAGAGAGATCTGGGTGTTCTTGTACACCAGTCAATGAAAGTAAGCATGCAGGTACAGCAGGTAGTGAAGAAGGCTAATAGCATGCTGGCCTTCATAACAAGAGGGATTGAATATAGAAGCAAAGAGGTTCTTCTGCAGCTGTACAGGGCCTTGGTGAGACCACACCTGGAGTACTGTGTGCAGTTCTGGTCTCCAAATTTGAGGAAAGACATTCTGGCTATTGAGGGAGTGCAGCGCAGGTTCACGAGGTCAATTCCTGGAATGGCAGGATTACCTTACACTGAAAGACTTGAGCAACTGGGCTTGTATACCCTTGAGTTTAGAAGACTGAGACATAAGAGATTATTAAAGGATTGGACACTCTGGCGGCAGGAAACATGTTTCTGCTGATGGGTGAGTGCCGAACCAGAGGACACTGCTTAAAAATACGAGGTAAACCATTTAGGACAGAGATGAGGAGAAACGTCTTCACTCAGAGAGTGGTGGCTGTGTGGAATGCTCGGCCCCAGAGGGCAGTGGAGGCCCAATCTCTGGTTTCATTTAAGAAAGAGTTGGATAGAGCTGTCAAGGATTGCGGAATCGAGGGTTATGGAGATAAGGCAGGAACAGGATACTGATTAAGGATGATCAGCCATGATCATATTGAATGGTGGTGCAGGCTCGAAGGGCAGAATGGCCTACTCCTGCACCTATTGTCTATTGTCCCTGAGTGGAGGTGAGCAGATACGTCTGAGGTGGCTGTGCAAAGCAAGTTGTCAAAAATAGCTGGGGATGGTCACCAGCCCTTCCTGCTGACCTGTGACTGCAAGTCTCACGGTTTCCTTCTTAGTGCAGAGATAAAGGTTGATACAAAAGAAAATGGAATTAAAAAAACACTAATAAAATACATAGCAAAAATGAAACTTCCTTAGCTGTTTATCCTCAGATAGCCATATTCTAGGCCGTTTCACATTCAGCTGTTCCCATCCCCCTCATCATCAACTGCAGATTTGGAAGCAAGTCAGTTATACATCCTGCAAGTGAGCAAGACCATACAATCACTGGCACCTTCGCTTGACAATAAATTCATTGAATTATCTTGGATACATTTGCGCATATAATTTAATCAAAACGCATTCATGTTTTATAACAATACTTAATTGCATTATAAATCCAAAATAATAGAGGACTTTCAGCCCATTTCCTCGCCCAGCTGATGAAAATCTTTTGTTTGTTACCACTCCAGGCTCAATTATTCCAATCTGCTCCCAGCTATCCAGGTCAATAAATTGCAGCATACTCCAAACTATGCTGTCCTAGTCTTAACGAGATCTATCCATCCATCACCCCTGTGCTCATTGACCTATACAGGCTTCCATGTAGGTAATGCCTCAATATTTAAATTTTCAATTTCACTTGGAAATTCCTGCAAGTTCATTCTCACCTCCCCCCACACCATCCCCAAACTCTAACATCATCAACCCTCTGAAACATCTACGTTCCTCCAAGAGCAGTTTCTTGCTTTGGTCTACCATTGGTAGCTGGGCTTTCACCTGTCCAAGACTCAAACTCTGAAAATCACTACCTAAATCTTTTTATGGCTTTCTCCTTTCAGGATGCACCATAAAATTGGTCTCATTTACATGAATACCTGATGTAATCAAGCAGGAGGCTGGAAGAGCACAGCAAGCCAGGCAGTATCAGGAGGTGAGGAAGTCGACATTTTGGGTATAACCCTTCTTCAGGAATCCTGATGCTGCCTGGTTTGCTGTGTTCTGCCAGCCTCCTGCTTGTTTAATTTGGATTCCAGTATCTGCAGGGTTTTGTTTTGTCTCTGAATACCTCATGTGGCTCAAACTTATTTTGCTTGATTGTGGTTCCGCAGAGAGCCCTGATGCTTTACTACGTTAAAGGTAAGACACAAATTCAAATTGCTCTTATTGTGCTCTAGTTTGGTGTCATTCAATTAACCAGACATTCTTCGCGGTTTATCGTGGACCTGAAAATCCTTCGAGGGCATATTCAAGTAGCCTTTCTGAACATTATTCTCATTTTTAGTTCCGGACTGATGTCCTAGATTATAACAGGTCACTGCAGAAAGAAAAAGCCTCCTCCATACCTCCATTTCTTCGATTAGAATCCTTAAAGTGTGAAAACAGGCCCTTCAGCCCAACAAGTCCACTCTGACACTCCAAAGAGTATTCCCCCCCCCCCCAGATCTATTTCCCTCTGACTAATGCACCCAACACACTGGGCAATTTAGCATGGCCAATTCACCTGACCTGCACATCTTTGGACTGTGGGAGGAAACCGGAGCACCATGCAGGCACAAGGAGAATGTGCAAACTGCACAGTTGCCAGAAGTTGGAATCGAACCCAGCTCCCTGGCGCTGTGAGATAGCAGTGCTAATCGCCGAGCCACCGTGATGTAATAATATGCTTTAGCACCGAAATACTTGCTTTAAAATTTGTCATAAAGGCTATAGGACAGGGAAAGTTTCTAGATGCAATACACTCCCCAGTCTGCAATAATGTACAGCTTATAACAAGGTATTCCTGAACTACCAAGAATTTTGTTAGTAAGCCCTCAATATGAGCAACCTTCTGCAAAATAAAAAATACAACTAATCCATGAAAAGAAATTGGCAGAGATGAACTGAAGCACCTTAGATATTTCCACATTAGCATTTAATTTACAAAGATGTAGAATGATCTTTCCACTGAAAGAATGTTTCATGTAGATTTTTAGTAATATTGTACAAGCCTATCACCAATTTTTCAATGCAAGTCTTATGTCGTGAATACAGCTAGAGCTTAAAGTGGATACAGACTTGGTCGTGATGTCTCCTGATACAGTCATTGCAAAGAAGAAACCCACAATTAACAAATACGAGTACACCAGCTTCAATGCAGAAATATTCCAAGGTGTTCACAGAGCTGTGATGAAAGGCTTAGCTAAAGATAGAGCTATTAACAATGATGAAGAAAGTAAAAGAGGTGGTTTTAAAGGAGCAAAAGGGAAATGCAGAGGGATGAGGAAAAGCAATCCAGACCGAAGGCAGTGTCACCAATGATGGAGTAAAAGGAAGAAAGGAGGTTGCACACGAAACTGGATTTGGACGAACAAAGAACTCTGTAACATTGTATTGCTACATTAAAAGGTGCTAGCTAAGTTGCTTTTGTGTTGTTGATAAGATGGTGGTTTGATCAGTGATGGGTTGGGGGGGGGGGGGGATGACCAGTGAGCCATTAAAGGATGTAAATGCTCTGCCACTACAAACTATGTTAATGAGAGTCAATGTTAGCCAGCAAAGATGAGTCAGCAGGACCTGCTGCAGAACAATACAGTGACAGCCTGGGAAGGCCATTTGAGCTCACATTTATCAAGACTGGAAGATAATGGGCTGATGAGGAGAGCATGGGCTGAAAATCACATGGATGAGATTTTCAGCGGCAGCCGGACAACAGTAATGCAGTGGGAGGTAATGTAAGGGAGCTGCTTGTCACTAGTCTATAATAGAAAGGACATGATATCAGAAGGTTAGTCAAGGTTTTATAAAGAAGCAAAGGTCATAAACAATAATGAGCCCAAGGAATGAGATGGAGCTAAATAACAACTGCTGATATGAAATTAACTCTGGGGCAAAGACAGAAACAAAATTACGTTGCTCTTCCTGATGTTTAACTGAGAAATTGCAGTTCATCTGCAACTTGACAACAGAGTTAGCAAAGAGATTGAGACAGGTAGGTGAAGAGACAATACTATATGTCATTGGCATTGATATGGAGGCTGACCCATGTCTTCCGATGTTAGTACAAAAGGTTAGCATGTCACTCAAAGTGCTCAAGGGGAAAAGCCATTAGAGGAGATGCTCTGGCTACAACTGAATGCAAATAGAACGAAGTACTGACATTGCTACAGAAGGGAATGTTTCAATGAATGTATTACAGGGAAATGATGTGGTTAACCATGTCAAAGAGAGCTAGAGGGAGGAGGGGGAAAAAATGTGTGATTTGTGACAAATAATTAACTCATATTACAATGACCAGAGTGCTTGCAATAAAATGGGGAAACCAGGAAAAATGCTTTTATGGAACGATTTATTGCAGGGATTACTGAGACATGACTGAAGAAAATGCAGGACAGTGAATTAAAAGTTACAGGGCATAACACATCTAGAAAACTTCATTAGGCCAATATCTGGACTGGGTGGGTTGTCTCAGAGAAGACCTAAGCTTGTAGCCAATGATGTGCAGGCTAGGTAGACTGGCCATACTAAATTGCCCAGAGTGTCTGGGGATGTGCAGACTAGGTGGGTGGGTTAGTCATTGGAAATGCAGGGTTATGGTGATAGGGAAGTGGTGGGATGCTCTTTGGAGGTTTGGTACAGACTCAATGGGACCAACTGGGTTAGAACTAAGTCCCACACATTTTGAATGAATATCTCCTTATACCCTTTCCTAGCCTCTTCTAGCCAATTAATTTGATGTTTTAGTTTATTTCCTGAATTTGTTTGCACATTTTTTTTTGTCCACCTACCTTTTACTATATCGTGGATTGTTCCCTTACTATCACATATCTCTGTCCACGTAGATTCTATTTTTAGTATTTTTTTTAGTATCTTTTTGTTATAAGTACCATTCCATCTCCCCTTTTTCCCTCTATTGTACCACCATACAAGTTAGGAACTTGTTTCCTCTACCTCTTAGTCCCTCAAGGTGAAAGTGAGGACTGCAGATGCTGGAGATCAGTGTTAAGATTGGTGTGCTGCTGTAAAGAGAAACTATGACATTAAATGACATTAGTGGGCGGCACGGTGGCACAGTGGTTAGCACTGCTGCCTCACAGCGCCAGAGACCCGGGTTCAATTCCCGCCTCAGGCGACTGACTGTGTGGAGTTTGCACGTTCTCCCCGTGTCTGCGTGGGTTTCCTCCGGATGCTCCGGTTTCCTCCCACAGTCCAAAGATGTGCAGGGTCAGGTGAATTGGCCATGCTAAATTGCCCGTAGTGTTAGGTAAGGGGTAAATGTAGGGTTATGGGTGGGTTTCGCTTCGGCGGGTCGGTGTGGACTTGTTGGGCCGAAGGGCCTGTTTCCACACTGTAACCTAATCTAATCTAATCTAAATGATTAAATAAAACAAACCAGTAAAATAATCTACAACCACGAATAATAAAAATAACAAGGATTGGATAGAAATAGGGCAACTAAGTAATGCTCAGTACAAAACTATAAGCAACAATAGCAAAATGGAAAAGATATTAAACAAACACTGCTTCATTATTTATTAGGGAGACGTGTCCCATTGACTCAACAACTGAAAGTGATATTAGAAAGGATAAATCGGAGCTAAAATAAAGGCAAAATATTGAATAATAGTCAAACCCATCCATAAAGAGTGAATCTGCAAATATTCAAAGGATACAGAGAAGAGATAGCAGATAGACTGTTGTACATATTTCATTATTTGTTAAATGTAAGGAAAGAGCTGGAGAAATGGACAGTAGCCGACTTTACACCTACATTTAAAGATGGGAGACAGTACATACCCAGGAATCTACAGAGGAGTCAGCTAAACATTAGTGACTGGACAAAAAAAATAACAGAACTTCCAAGAAAGGAGAAAATTGTGAAAATTATCTGGAAAACAAAAAATAAAAATCAGCTGATTTTAAAAGGAAAAGGCCTTCTTGATCAACATCACTATTTTCTTTGAAAGATAGCACAGCAAATAAAACAATACGTACAACTTAACACGATACCTAACAGGGGGTCCATGTAAAAGACTCATTGATAATGGTAATGCACATAGATTCAAGGAGCAGGTAGAAGGGAGATAGGACTGAGGAGCAGCAGAATGCAATTTGGCCTTGTGAGCCCATTCTGCCATTACTGTGCCTCATCTGGTCATACTCTCAACTTTACTTTCCTGTCTTCCCCTCATTGCCTTCGACTATCTCGTCAGTTGAAAATTTTGGAAAATCAAATTCAGATGTGAATTATTCAATAGCAGAACACTTCAGAACATTGACACACAGAGGGATCTGGATGTACAGGTCCACAGATCTCTGAAAGTAGCAACACAGGTGGATTAGATGGTCAAGAAGGCATACACAGCATGCTTGCCTTCATTGGCTGGGGCACTAAATATAAAAGTTGGCAAGTTATGTTTCAGCTGTACAAAACTTTAGTTAAGCCATGTTTGGAATATTGCATGCAGTTCTGGTCACCACACTACCAGAAGGACATGGATGCTTTGGAGAGCACGCAGAGAAGGTTTACCAGGCAATATCCTTATAACATAGTTAGGAGGAGAGGTTGTTTTCACTGGAAAGATGGAGACTGAGGAATAACCTGATAGAGGTCGACAAAATTATGAGAGGCAGAGATGGGGTGATAGTCAAGAGACTTTTTCACAGGGTGGAGAGGTCAAGAACAGGGCACAGGTTTGAGGTGAAATTTTTCAGAAAGAAGTGCAGGGAAGACTTTCCACGCAGAGGATGGTGTGTGCCTAGAACACAGTGCCAGTGGAAGTGCTGGAAGCAGCACATTAGCAACACTTAAGGCATATCTTGATAGATACGTGACGTGAGGCAAACGGAGGGATAGAGACAGCGCATGGACAATCAGTAGCGGGTCTAAATAAGGTCTGGAATCAGCTCAAGCTTGGTGGGCTGAAGAGCCTGTTCCTGTGCAGTGCTGCATTGAAAATCTAACTCAGCGTTGAATCAATCCAATGACCCAGCTTCTATTGCTTTTGAGGGAACAAAATCCCACAGATTAATGATCTTGAGTAGAAAAATCTTTCCTCACCACTGTTTTAAAAGAGACACTTCTGATTCTTAAAATTTTGTCCCCTATTTTTAGTCCAGTCCCTTGGAGATTTGGTGTTTCAATAAGATTATCTGTCATTCTTCTATACTCCAATGGGCATAAGCTCAAATTGTTCAACCTTTCATCATAAATTAAGCTCTTTCTCCCTGGAATGAGCTGAGTGAGCGCTGCCTGAATTGCTTCTAATGCAATTAATTTTCCTTTTGCAAATAAGGAGGCCAAAACTGGACTGCAGCGTAGCACAGTGGTTAGCACTGCTACCACACAGCACCAGCAACCAGGGTTTGATTCACGCCTTGGGCGACTGTCTGTGTGGAGCTTGCATGTTCACCTTGTGTTTTCATGGGTTCCCTCCAGCTGCTCCGGCTTTCTCCCACAGTTTAAAGATTTACAGGTTAGATGGATTGGCCATGCTAAATGGCCCTGTAGTGTCCAAGGATGTGCAGCCAAGTGAATTAGCCATGGTAAATGCAGAGTTATGAGGACAAGGTCAGTGACTAGGTCTGGATGGAATGCAGTTCAAAGGATCAGTGCAGACTTGATAGGCAGAATGGCCTCTGTCCATACTGTAGGAATTCAAATGATTCTAGGAAAGTTGTACACCAGTACTCCAAGTTTCAGTATAGAGCTGCAGTATAATTTCCCCACTTTTACATTCCATTTGTACAAACAATTTTCCATTCGCCTTTCTAATCACTTGCTGTACATGCATGCTGATTTCTTGGTACTAGAAGTCTCAGATTCCACTGTAGCACAGGTTTTTGCAATATCTCATTTAAACAGTATTCTGCTTTTCTATTATTCTGGCCACATCCACATTTTCTTTGCATTAAATTCCTCCTGCCAAATGTTTGGCTACTCAATTTTCTAATATTCATTTGCAGATTCTTTACCTTTAACATCATACTTTTCTACCTATTTGGTGTCTTTGGTGAAAATAGCTATTGCACATTCAGTCCCTTCACCCAAGATTAGATTAGATTACTTAGTGTGGAAACAGGCCCTTCGGCCCAACAAGCCCACACCGACCCACCGAAGCACAACCCACCCAGACCCATTCCCCTACATTTATCCCTTCACCTGACACCACGGACAATTTAGCACTATGGCCAATTCACCTAACCTGCACATTTTTTGGACTGTGGGAGGAAACCGGAGCACCCGGAGGAAACCCACGCAGACACGGGGAGAATGTGCAAACTCCACACAGTCAGTCGTCTGAGGCGGGAATTGAACCTGGGTCTCTGGCACTGTGAGGCAGCAGTGCTAACCACTGTGCCAAGTTATTCACATTATTTGTAAATAGTTGAGGAATAAGCCCTGGTCCTTCTGGCACTCTCATTACAACATGCCAACCCAAAAAATACCCATTTATTCCTATCCTTTGCTTCCTGCTGGCTAATAATCCTTTGTCAAGGGTAATATGTTACCCCTAAACTGTGTGCTTCTATTTCTCAAAGTAACCATTGACATATCCACCTTATCATATCTTTTGGAAATTCAGAACACCACATGCAGAGGTTTCCCTTTATCAACCTTGGCCAATTTCATCTTCCAAAAACCCAAATAAATTAGTCAAGCACAACTTCCCTTTCACAAAACCATTCCGACTTCCCCTGATCCTAATGTCTTGCTTATTACAATATTACAAGAATGGGTTCCAGCATTCCCTATGATCGAAGTTAGGCAAACTAGACTTCACTTTTTGTTTCCTTTCTCCCATCTTTCTTGAACAAAGGTGTAACATTTACTATGTTCCAGTCTGCTGAAACCCTTCCAGAATGGAAGGAATTTTGGAAGATTATAACCAATTTATCTGCTTTTCCAGCTCTTTCAAGACCCTAAAATGCAGGCCATTTGATCCAGTGGTGTTCCCTACACAACTTTCCTGGTAAAGATGATTAGACTCTCAGTCTCACAGTCATAGAGATGTACAGCACGGAAACAGACCCTTCGGTCCAACTCGTCCGTGCTGACCAGATATCCTAAACTCATCCCATTTACCAGCACTTGGCCCATATTCCTTTAAAACGTTCCTGTTCATATACCCATCTAGATGCCTTTTCAATGTTGTATTTGTACCAGCTTCCACCATTCCCTCTGGCAGCTCATTCCATACACGCACCACCCTGTGTGTGAAGAAGTTGCCCGTTCGGACCCTTGTAATTTTTTCCCCTCTCACCTTAAACCAATGCCCTCCAGTTCTGGACTCCACCACTCAAGGGAAAAGACATTGTCTATTTACCCGATCCATGCCCATCATGATTTTATGAACCCCTACAATGTAAGATCACCCCTCAGCCTCCGGTGCTCCAGGGAAAATAGACCCAGCCTATTCAACCTTTCCACATAGCTCAAACCCTCTAATCCTGGCAACATCCCTGTAAATCTTTTCTGAACCCTTTCAAGTTTCACAACATCCTTTCAATAGGAGGGAGACCAGAATTGCACACAATATTCAAAAGTGGCCTAACCAATGTCCTGTACACTCCGCAACATGTCCTCCCAACTCCGATATTCAATGCTCTGACCAATAAAGGAAAGCATACCAAAAGCCTTCTTCACGATCCTATCTACCTGCGACTCCACTTTCAAGGAGCTATGAACCAGCACTCCAAGGTTTCTTTGTTCAGCAACATTCCTTCGGATCTTACCATTAAGTGTATAAGTCCTGCTAAGATTTGATTTCCCAAAATGCAGCACCTCACATTTATCTAAATTAAACTCCATCTGCCATTCCTCAGCCCACTGCCCATCTGATCAAGATCCCAACGTACTCTTCTTCGCTGTCCACTACACCACCAATTTTGGAGTCAACTTCCTAACTAGACCTATGCTCACATCCAAATCATTTATATAAATGACAAAAGGTAGAGGACCCAGTACCTATTCTTGTGGCACTCTACTGGTCACAGGCCTCCAGTCTGAAAAACAACCCTTCACCACCAGCCATTGTCTTCTACCTTTGAGCCAGTTCTGTGTCCCAAATGGCTAGTTCTCCCTGTATTCCGAGAGATCTAACTAGCCTACCATGAGGAACCTGACGATCGCCTTACTGAAGTTGATATAGATCATGTCCACCGCTCTGCCCTCATCAATCCTCTTTGTTACTTCTTCAAAAAACTCAATCAAGTTCGTGAGATACTATTTTGCACGCACAAAGCCATGCTGACTATCCCTAATCCCCAGCTATGCCAAAGGAGTAGCCATGGGCACCCGCATGGGCCCAGCTATGCCTGCCTCTTCGTAGGATATGTGGAACAGTCCATCTTCCGCAGCTACACTGGCACCACCCCCCACCTTTTCCTCCCCTACATCGATGACTGTATCGGCACTGCCTCGTGCTCCCACGAGGAGGTTGAACAGTTCATCCACTTTACCAACACCTTCCACCCCGACCTCAAATTTACCTGGACCATCTCAGACTCCTCCCTCCCCTTCCTAGATCTTTCCATTTCTATCTCGGGCGACCGAATCAACATGGACATTTACTATAAATCGACCGACTCCCACAGCTACCTAGACTACACCTCCTCCCACCCTGCCCCCTGTAAAAACGCCATCCCATATTCCCAATTCCTTCATCTCCGCCGCTTCTGCTCCCAGGAGGACCAGTTCCAATACCATACAACCCAGATGGCCTCCTTCTTCAAAGATCACAGTTTCCCCCCCAGACGTGATCGACGATGCCCTCCACTGCATCTCCTCCACTTCTCGCTCCTCCGCCCTTGAGCCCCGCCCCTCCAATCGTCACCAGGACAGAACCCCACTGGTCCTCACTTACCACCCCACCAACCTCCATATACATCGTATAATCTGTCGTCATTTCCGCCACCTCCAAACAGACCCCACCAACATGGATATATTTCCCTCCCCTCCCCTATCAGCGTTACGAAAAGACCACTCCCTCCGTGACTCCCTCATCAAGTCCACACCCCCCACCAACCCAACCTCCACTCCCGGCACCTTCCCCTGCAACCGCAAGAAATGCAAAACTTGCGCCCACACCTCCCCCCTTACTTCCCTCCAAGGCTCCAAGAGATCCTTCCATATCCGCCACAAATTCACCTGCACCTCCACACACATCATTTATTGCATCCGTTGCACCCGATGTGGCCTCCTCTATATTGGGGAGACAGGCCACCTACTTGCAGAACGTTTCAGAGAACACCTCTGGGACACCCGGACCAACCAACCCAACCACCCCGTGGCTCAACACTTGAACTCCCCCTCCTACTCCACCAAGGACATGCAGGTCCTTGGACTCCTCCATCGCCAGACCATAGCAACACGACGGTTGGAGGAAGAGCGCCTCATCTTCTGCCTAGGAACCCTCCAACCACAAGGGATGAACTCAGATTTCTCCAGTTTCCTCATTTTCCCTCCCCCCACCTTGTCTCAGTCAAATCCCTCGAACTAAGCACCACCTTCCTAACCTGCAATCTTCTTCCTGACCTCTCCGCCCCCACCCCCACTCCGGTCTATCACCCTCACCTTGACCTCCTTCCACCTGTCGCATTTCCAACGCCCCTCCCCCAAGTCCCTCCTCCCTACCTTTTATCTTAGCCTGCTGGACACACTTTCCTCATTCCTGAAGAAGGGCTCATGCCTGAAACGTCGATTCTCCTGCTCCTTGGATGCTGCCTGACCTGCTGCGCTTTTCCAGCAACATATTTTCAGTTCTGATCTCCAGCATCTGCAGTCCTCACTTTATCCCTAATCAGTCCTTACCTTTCCAAATACATGTAAATCCTGTCCATCGGGATTCCCGCCAACAACTTCCCACCACCGAGGTCAGGCTCACTGATCTATAGTACCTAGGCTTGTCCTTTACCCCCTTTCTTAAACAGTGGCACCACAGTAGCCAACCTCCAGCCTTCCGACACCTCACCTGTGACTATCGATGATAAAAACATCTCAGCAAGAGACCCAGCAATCACTGCCCTAGCTTCCCACAGAGTTCTAGGGTACACCTGATCAGGTCATGGGGATTTATCCACCTTTACAAATTTTAAGACATCCAGCAACACCACTTCTGCAATATGGACATTTTGCAAGATATCCCCATCTACTTCCCTGTATTCTATATCTTCCATGTTCTTCTCCACACTAAACACTGATGCAAAATACTCATTCAGTACCTCCCTCATCTCCCGCGGCTCCACACAAAGGCCGCCTTGCTGATCATTGAGGGGCCCTATTCTCTCCCTAGTTACCCTTTTGTCCTTAACATATTTGTAAAAACTCTTTGGATTCTCCTTAACTCTATTTGCCAAAGCTATCTCATGTCCCCTTTTTGCCCTCCTGATTTCTCTGTTTAGTATACTCCTGCTGCCTTTATACTCTGAGGATTCACTCGATCCCCACTGTCTATACCTGACATATGCTTCCTTCTTTTTCTTCCCCAAAACCTCAATTTCTCTAGTCATCCAGCATTCCCTGCACCTACCAGCCTTTCCTTTCACCCTAACAAAATACCATCTCTGAACTCTCGTTGTCTCATTTCTGAAGGCTTCCCATTTTCCAGCTGTCCCTTTACCTGTGAACTTCTGCCCCCAATCAACTTTTGAAAGTTCTTGCCCAATACCATCAAAATTGACCTTCCTCCAATTTTGAACTTCAACTTTTAGATTCAGTCTATCCTTTTCCATCATTTTTTAAAAAATTAATACAATTATGGTCACTAGCCCCAAAGTGCTCCCCCACTGACACCTCAGTCACCTGCCCTGCTTTATTTCCCAAGAGTAGGTCAAGTTTTGCACCTTCTCTAGTAAGTACTATGGGCTACGGGGAGAGTGCGGGTAAGTGGAATTTAAATGCCCACCAGCCATGGCTAAATGGTGGACTGGACTCGATGGGCCAAATGGCCTTGCTTCCAATCCTATGTCTTATGGTCCATCCACATACTGAATCAGAAAAGATTCTTGCACAACACTTAAGAAATTTCTCTCCATCTAAACCCTTAACACTATGGCAGTCCTAGTCTATGTTTGGAAAGTTAAAATCCCCTGCCATAGCCACCCTATTATTCTTACAGATAACTGAGATCTCCTTACAAATTTGTTTGTCAATTTCCCTCTGACTATTAGAGGGTCTATAATTCAATCCCAATAAGGTGATCATCCCTTTCTTACTTCTGAGTTCCACCCAAATAAGTTCCCTGGATGTATTTCCAGGAATATCCTCCCTCAGCACAGATGTAATGCTATCCCTTATCAAAAACGTCACTTCCCTTCCTCTCTTGTCTCCCTTTCTGTCCTTCCTGTAGCATTTGTATCCTGGAACATTAAGCTGCCAGCCCTGTCCATCCTTGAGCCATGTTTCTGTAATTGCTATGACATCCCAGTATCATGTTCCTAACCATGCCCTGAGTTCATCTGCCTTCCCTGTTAGGCCCCTTGCATTGAAATAAATGTAGTTTAATTTATTAGTCCTATCTTATTCTCTGCTTTGTTGCTACCTGCCCTGACTGCTTGACTCGCTCTTTTTCCCAACTGTACCAGTCTCAGATTGATCTCTTTCCTCACTATTTCCCTGGGTTCCCCCCTCCCTCCACCCCACCTTATTAGTTTAAATCTTCCCAAGCAGCAGTTGCAAATTTCCACGCGTATATTAGTCCCTTTCCAATTCAGGTGCAATCCGTCCTTCTTGTACAGGTCACTTCTACCCCAAAAGAGATTCCAATGATCCAAAAATGTGAATCCTTCTCCCATACACCAGCTCCTCAGCTACACATTCATCTGCTCTATCCTCCTATTCCTGCCCTCACTAGCTCGTAGCACCCAGGAGTAATCCAGATATTACTATCTTCGAGGACCTCCTTTTTAAATTCCTGCCTAACTCTCTGTAATCTCCCTTCAGAATCTCAACCTTTTCCCTTCCTATGTCGTTGCTTCCAAGTACCCCTTTGAGAGCTTTTTGCACCCTCTGAGATATCCTTGATCCTGGCAACAGGAAAGCAAAACACCATTCTAATTTCTCATTGCCAGCCACAGAAATGTCTGTCTGTGCCTCTGACTAAGGAGTCACCTATCTCAATCGATCACTTGGAACCTGACATACCCCTCGTTACATCAGAGCCATTTTCGGTACCAGAAATTTAGCTGTTCATGCTACATTTCCCTGAGAGTCCATTACCACCTACCTGTTCCAAAACAGCATGCTTGTTTGAGATGGGGACTGCCACAGGAGACTCCTGTACTACCTGTCTCCCTCTCCTACCTTTCCTGGAGTTAACTCATCTACCTGGCTGTATCTGCGGCTTTTCTCCCTTCCTATAACTACCATCCATCACATCCTCTAGCTCCAGTAAATTTCTTATTGCATCTAACTGTTGCTCCAACTCGATCAATGCAATCTGATAGGATTCGCAACCAAACACACTTCCGGCAGGCGTAATCATCTGTAACATGGAAACTCTCCCTAATCTCCCACATCCGACATAAAGAACGCATCACTCTACTAAAGGCCATCTTTTGCTCCTTCACAATCTACAGATCCAAAAAAATAGTTCAGTCTTACAGCTGCCGACTAATTTAGTATTAATGATTTATATTTTTAAAACTCATTCAAGAGACAGATCTCAAAGCATAATCAATACAGAACCCAATCTACTCACTACTGTAAATTTACAGCAAGGTTACACTTAAAAACAATGCATTTATCTGCTCCTGTGCTGTGAGCTCGCCCACACAGGTTCCTCCAAGGTCAGCTGTGAATTTCATTGTTTGCTCATTTTTCCTAGACGCACTCCGAATTTCCGGATACACTTGAGTTCAAATAGCAAAGGCAGTAACTGTGCAGATTTGCTGCTGTGTCAGACAGCAGTGTAGACTTTTTTTCACTGACCATGCGGTCGCTACCTTTGTCTATCTTCCTCCTTTTTAAAGAGCCATTGTTTTGATCTTTTTTCCTGGAATTCGAGGATCATCTCCAACACCTAAAATACCTCAAAAAAGGAGCAGATCTTATAGCCACAATTTTTTCCCAACTTCCATCTTGGATTACCCAGAATCCTTTGTTTTGTTGAAAGTTCCTCCATCCTTTTCACCTTTTGAAGTCTCTTGAAGTCTAGGTCTTCTATAGAAAATATAGACACAGCGGTCTGGATCTTCCAATAGCCAGATAATCTCTTTTGCGGCACAGATGGGAGCTAGACGTGGAACCCTGCAGAATCCCTGGCATAGCAAACTCCGAGAGAATTGCCCAGAAAATTGAGATTCTGATGGACAATTCCCCAATGCTTAGAGCCCTCCAAAAGCATCCATTTAAACCTGGGAATGTAGAAGGGTCTGCTGCAGTTAAGTAAATAAATTACTCAGGAAAAGTTAGACACTTAGAAACTCTTGGCTAACTATTAAAATTGTACCCAATGTATAACATTCACTCCCAACTAGACCTCCTCCAGATCGTGACCCACCATCACTCCAACCCAATCCCCTGCTCAAGAAGACCCAACGCCTCCCCTATCAGGACCCAATACTCACCACCCAGGTGCTGAACCTGACTCTATCCTCACACCCTATCCCAACCTATGGTAAACACAGCATCACTTAACTGGCCCCGGTGACACCTTGCCCCACACTTTATGCATCTTTCGCAATGTGTCTGTCTGTCCCTCTCTCTCTCAGGGAGAAATTTGTACAATGTATCATTAAATATCACCTTAAAAGTCAGCCAATGCATTCCTGCTGTCCTTTTAACCTAGCTTTCCAGTTCACTTGGTCAGCTTTAATTTCGTACTCTTATATGATATCTTTCAACTGAACAACACTAACCTTAGGTGCACATTCTTCCTCACCTCCATTTTCAAAATGAACATGAAATTCCATCACGTTATGATCACTGTCCCTTGAGACGCCTCTTCACCACAAGGTTATTTATTCATCTTGTCTCTTTACTCAAAGCCAGTCTAGAATAGGTTACTTCTTGGTTGGCTAAGAAAATGTAGCAAATGGAATCCATGACTTCACTTTCCAAACTACCTTTGCCAATCTGATTCACCCAATTTACATGTAAATTGATGAGATTATTTTGTCTTAACTTGTAGGACAATTTAAGGAGACAAGCATAAAAAATAGGAAGGAGGAGGATGCAAAGTTAGGGTAGGATGATTCATGACACGAGCTGTAGATAAGAATGAATTCGGTAATAGCGAGCCAATAGAAGCCAGTTTGATGTTTAGGGGCCAAGGATAAATCCTTGGGACACTCTAGATGTGATCACAGTAGGACTGAAGAATTACATATTGGAAAATGTACTATTTTCCAGACAAACAAGAATAAAAGTATACAAGGGTAGTTTCTAGAAAGGAAATGTGGAGAAGAGACAATAGAAGTGGCTTAATGATCAAACATGAAGAGTTTGAGGAAGCTTGGCACATTACAGTTACTTAGGATATGTTTGGTAACTGGGCAACATAACAGATAGTTAAGGATCAAATAAACCTGGAGCTAAGTGGTAATGCAAATTCAAGGTCTGGAGGAAATAGCTGATAGCTATACAAACTATCGTACAATTTATAAGGTTTTGGTGAGATTTGAGAAAAGAGGTGGGCAACTTTAAATAGAAAAGAGGCAAGAAGGTTAGCTAGCTTCATAATGGGTGGGAGATGGAAGAGACAAAGAAACAGGAATTGAGTAAGAGTCTAGACGAGGAGGAACTGATTAACGGAAATGGAGGCAGTCAAGCAAATATTTGCACTTGCCTGTAAAATGGTTCTCGTATCACAGTGCATCAGAATAACATTCCAATGCTCCAAAGATGTGGTTCAGGAGTTGATTTTAACCCTTGCAGATCAAGGACACACACCACAAACCTGATGCATGATAGCTGGTGGCTCTACAGCCATATAAAGTTTTCTGTATTGTCAAATATGGGATAATTAAATAAACATGAGTCTCTAATGTTACAATCCTGGT
Organism: Chiloscyllium plagiosum; assembly: GCF_037043375.1. Lineage (NCBI taxonomy): Eukaryota > Metazoa > Chordata > Chondrichthyes > Orectolobiformes > Hemiscylliidae > Chiloscyllium > Chiloscyllium plagiosum. The sequence goes on from NW_028270169.1 coordinate 50,963,478, forward strand.
ATAAAGATAAAGAACAAATTGTAGTTCTGATGATGGTTTGAATTATCAGAGGTCCTAGGTGAGGTGAGTTTCTTCAACTAGCAAGGTTATCAAGTAAATAATTGAGTCCATACAGCCCAAGAAGATATAAAACAGAACCTACTGTCTGAAGAATGTTAGCAGTCCAGGGATGGGAGTGTCTCAAAACCCATCAGCTCAACATAAAGGAAAACAGTAAAGATTCCTGCTTCATATGCCATCGGTTGGACAAAACAGGCAAGAGAGCAGACAGATGGAAGCAGATCAAATCATCTTTAATGATGGAGAAATGTGGATATGACGATCATTTCAAATTTTCAGTTATTTGTTTTATTTGCTTCCCCGTCTGTTAAATTTTCACAAGTTTAATTTTGCTTCTCTGGTTTTTACTACAAGGGTGAATCTAAAGTATTGATGGGCTCAGTAGAACAATAACACTAATAATGATACTTGAACAGGCCCACAGACATAATACATCCAACACTCACATCCTACAAGTGCAGTATTCAACCTCCTTCACACTGATACATCTGTCCAAATGCATCGCCATAGCTGCTCATCAGAATCCAAGGAGCAAAGATGAGGCCTTCTGGTAATTTACAGCTCAGCCATCAACAGAATTGCTATTTTTAAAAGAACTGGAGTTTATTTTGAATGTAGATCTAAAATGTATATTCTCCTTTTATTCAGGAGATTCTGTAATCTTGTATTTCTGAATTATTCCTGTTTGAATAGGAAGAATTAGGAAACTGGCAAAGAGTAATTGAAATAATGATGGGGAGGATCTTGCACAATCTTGACTAGATCGCATAAATGCAGGAAGGATTTTCATGATGATTGGAGAGTCTTCAATTAGGGGTGACAGGCATGGCCATTTGGGACTGAGATGAAGAGAATTTTTCATCCAGAGAATAAAGAGGCTGTGGAAGTCTCTGCCACACGCAGTGGTTGAAACCAAAGCATTGAATGTTTTTGAGGAGTTAAGATACAGTTCTTAGGTCTAAAGGGACCAAAGGTTATAAGGAGAAAGCGGGAACAGGGTATTGTGGTAAATGATCAGCCATGATCCTACTCCTGTGCTGAATGGCCTACTCCTATTTTCTATGTTTCTATGAATCTAGCACATAGGAGATGAATTAGACTGTTCAGTTGAAATTATCACTAGAAATGACACCATGGGCTAACAAGCGCTTCATAAGGTTTTATGAGTGAAAAGAATCACCGAGTTATTTTTATAAGCAAGCAGTACAAAAGCATTTAAAAAAACAGGATTATTGCCCTTTTCTCTAGCTTTATGCTATGCTTCAATATATTATTCCAAGTGAATAATGCTTCATTGAAAATACTGTAACAGATGATTTGTTTTCTCTTTTTATTCAAAGAATCACTTCTGTGGCTTCAGCTTACACTACAGGAGTTCTGTGCTGACTTCCACTTCTTTCACACTTCTCCCAATTATGGATGACTGAATTACGGTAATTCAGCCTAAAATTGCAGAAAGCCTGCAGAATTTTACATCTCTCAATAGTACAGCGTATTTCTTTCTAAACAAAAATGTTAAATGCTTCTACTTTTCACGTTTTTCCAACCTTTCATCTTGGAGGTATTGATTCATGTTGGATTAAGTTTCAGGTATCAGCCAGGACTTGATGTAACCAACAGGTTATTTTACCATATCGATCACTTAACATCCACGATGACACTATTACCACATGGACAAGCACTAGGAATAGGGGAGGCGATGGCCGAGTGGTATTATCACTGGACTGTTAATCCAGAGAACCAGGTAATGTTCTATAAACCTGGGTTCAAATTCCACCACAGCAGATGGAAATCTGAAATTAAGTGTCTAATGACGACCATGATTATTGTTGGAAAAACCCATGTATTTCACAAGTGTCCATTAGGGAAGGAAACTGCCATCTTTACGTGGTCTGGCCTACATGTAATTCCAGACCTACAGAAATGTGGTTGACTCTTAACAGCCCTCTGGGATGGGCAATAAATGCTGGCCAAGCCAGTGATGCCCTCATCCTATGAATAAATTAAAAAAATTAACTGCAACAATCAGTCCTGTTGCTTTTTTTCCTATATTTTCTGATCAACCTATCAGAGATGATGGAAGGACATTACCCCTGTGCCACAAATGCCCCGTGGTCATGCTCTTTACAGCATGAACTAACTCTGCAAATGATGAGGAGGAGCCGGTGTTGAACTGGGGTGGACAAAGTTAAAAATCACACAACACCAAGTTAGAGTCCAACGAGTTTATTTGGAAGTACTAGCTTTCGGAGCGTTGCTCCTTTGCCAGGTTGCTACCTAATGAAGGAGCTGTGCTCTGAAAAATAGTACTTTCAAATAAACCTGTTGGACTATAACCTGGTGTTGTGTGATTTTAAACTAACTCTGCAGAGATCACCTCCTTAATCACCACTTGCACAGCTGATCCCAAGTTGTGGGTGCACCGAGTAGCAACTGTGGAGAGGTAAAACGCTGGCTGGACAGCCTTGGAACCAAAAGATCAATGCCACCAAATTGCAAAGGGGAAGACTATGGGACCTATGGCTCCCTTCAATCTTGGAAAGCACTGCAGGCAGTGACTGCCACGTGGGCCCAAGAATGTGTGTGCATTATCTTGGCTCTGGCAAAAGTAACTTGGTCAGTTAATGCAGGGTTAACCAGAAGGTTGTAAAGTTAAGCTGTAAAGGCTGTGATCATGGCCCTTTGTTCAGGCTCCTTACCCTAGGCTGGAGAGACTGTTTTGCAAACACCAGCAACTACTGTAAATGAAATGAGGCAACAACAACATATCTGATTAAGGTTGCACAGCTGTGAATGTGCACATCTAGGAAAGACAGGGGGATATGGAGAGCTTGGCTGAAACTTCATGAGTACAGATAACACATCTGCTTCAAAAACAGATTTCTGCTATTTATAAGATGTATTATATGCTGATCTAGAAAATGCAAATTTTACTGATATATTGAATATTACAGAGATTGTTGTTATTTCTGGCATCACATTAACTTTCCATAGAACCATAGCAATGCTATAGAACACGGTTGGGGGGGATAAGAATGTGGGCGCGCTTCAATTTATTTTAACCATGCTGACCCAAAAACACCCTGATGCCCTTTCTAATCCCATCTTCCTGCATCCGCTCCATAGCTCTGCAGTTTACAGCACTAACAGTGCAGATTCAGGTACTTTGCAAAAGAGTTTAGGGTCTGAGCCTCCACCACCAACTCAGGCAGCAAATTCCAGACACCCACCACCCTCTGCAAAGAAATGTTCTTCCTCACATACCATCTAATCCTTCTGTCATTTCCCTTGAATCTATGATTTTTGGGATTTGAGCTATCAATGGATACCTCTATCTCTAGCCCTTACAATTTTGTATACCTCAGTCATGTTCCCCCCACCCCCCTCGACCACCTTCTATGTTCCAAGGAAAACAAGCTCAACCTCTACAATCTCTCCTCATAGCTACCTCTACAATCTCTCCTCATAGCTACCTCTACAATCTCTCCTCATAGCTCTGGCACCATTGCCGTAAATCTCCTCTGCACCCACTCCAGAGTAATTATGTCCTTCCTGCAAAAGTAGTGACCAGAACAGCACACAATACTCCAGGTGTGCCCTCACCACTATCTTATACAGTTACATCATTGTATGCCTACTTTTGTATTCTACACCTCTGTCAATGATGGCCATATTTCTTCTTTCCAATCTTATCGACCTGTACTGCTACTTCTGTGAACCCAAGATATCTCACTTCATCTACCCCGCTCAGTATATTCATGCTTATCTCAAGTGCTAAAGTATAGTAACTTGGAAAATAATTTGGGGAACATAGTATGAAATCAACTCAGCAATAACTGGCATGCCCATTGTACCCTGAACTTAGTAAAATATTCCAAGTTGATTGACATAAGCTTCATCAACAATTCATACATTTATGAAATGAACAACAGAATTGTTACTTAGATTACAAAGCAGAGGCCAATCAACACATTGTTTCCATGCTGATCCTCTGAGGGAGCAATTCACTGAGTCACTCTCCTGCCTCCTATCCTAGCCCCATATTTTTCCCCTTTCCAGATAATGATTTTATTTCCTTTCAACTGCCCTGATTCACTTCACTTTCCTCATACACTCAGGCAATGTGTGTTCCAGATCTTAACCACTCACCATATGAAAAGGCTATCCTCATGTCGACATCGTTTCTTTTGCCAATTACCTTAGATCTGTGCTCTGTTGTTCTTTATTTTTCCAACAGTGGGAATAATTGCACCCTTTCTAGTCTGTTGAGACCCCTCTCGAGTTTGAATACCTCTATCAAGCCTGCTCTTCAAAAAGAACTGACACACCTAAAGAAGCTGAAGTAGGACAGGTAACTAAATGCTTGGTCATAAAGCGATTATAGACAACATTTTAAAACAGAAGGCTTGATATAGAGGGAGATTTTGGGAAAGAATTACAGAGTTCGGGGACAAACAGCTAAAGGCACAGGTGCCAACTGTGTGGCAAATGACAATGATATACAGAAAGGTAGAGTTAGAAGAAGGTTGTAGGCTGAATGAGGTTACACATATAGGGAGGATGAGGTGATTTAGGGCACTGAACATAAGGAGGAGAATTTTAAAATTGAGGTGGTGGCAGACCAGGTGGCAATGTAAGTCAATGAGCAAAGGAGTGAGAAGTGAACAGGACTCAGAGGAGGCAGCACCTGCAGTTCTGCAGAATATGCCTTACTTAGTAATGCAAGGTGTTTTTAAAAATAAATAAATAGCAACATAAAAATGAGGATTTCTACCTCTTTGTTACTATCTAGCTCTCCACATTTTTCTAGACTTACAGCCACACAACTCCACACTGGACAGGGGAGATTGCAAAAGATATACCAGTTTAAAACAGTTTGTGAGGGATGGCATTTGTGAGCTGAGATTACCAATTGCAAAATAATTTGTTCCTGTGGTAATTAGTAGCACATACTTTACAGCAGATAAATGTGCTGATCTGATCTCTTCAATCATTTTAATGAATATCAAGCAGCACTATATAGTCAATATTACTTTGTTCATCTTTATCCTGGTGCACTGAAGTCACCATAGTCCCAGAGAACAATTGGACTGCTCTCTCATTACAGGGGGCAGAGAGGAGAGAGACAGACAGAGACAGAGAGCGGTGCAATGGGGAGAGAGAGAGAGAGATGGTGAGTTGAGAAGATGAGACTTTCATGGTAACCTCAGCCAGAGCTGGAACTGAACCGGCACCCATTGTCGTCACTCTGCACTGCAAACCAGCCATCCAACCAACTGAGCTAACCAACTTCCCCTCCCCATTCTCTCACAGTGTATCACATTGTAATTCGCAACCATAAATCTCTTTGAAGCAAATCTATTTTCTACTTTATAGGCAAAAAATATTATCAGAAAAAGTTAAACAACAGCTGACAGGTTAAGGTTTATTCTGCTGGTGATACAAAGTTACAATATAATATTGATTTCAGGAATTCATAGAAGATAACTGACATCTCCATCAAGCCTGGACTTGCAAAGTGTCTGAACAAATATATTGCACTCTCCACACTTCAACCACACAAATGCACGAAGAACATTCAAGAGAAACGGTCATGTTCTAACAGCAGTGACTCTTCAAAATGTGTGGTCTGCAATAACATTGCACAAATCTGAAACAGGAGGCTTTGCATCTTGTGGAGGTTCAAGGTGAGAGAGGGTTATAGGTGAATCAAGTGGGTGGATCACCATGTTAATTAGTGCCAGTATTTTTATGCTTTTTCTCTATTCTTTATTTTAAGAGCCACCTTCACAGTCGTCAAATGGATCAGTGCACAGTTAGAACCACAATTTTGCATAAGGTTGCACTGAACAGGAGTGGTCACGTGCTTTATCCATCCAAGTTGCCTAAGCAGAAAATGCAGAAATTTTGGCCCCCAATCTTCCCAAGATTCAACTGCTACCAAGATGTGACTTAATTAATTGAACTGGTGAGTAGTTGTAGTCATGTGATAAAGAAAAACAGTGTCAGCAACATGAACATACATTTGAATGTAGCTCTTTCTCGATTAGTAACATTACCACAGAGATGTAACAGTCAAGGAGGATAGCTCTTTGGGGGAAATCTCAAGTTAACTCTGTCAACTAAACCCATTGTGGGAGATGCAAAGTTGCCCTGGGAAAGGACAAACAATGCAAGGCCCTTTCAGCTTGGCCTTGGAGGAGCACTGGTAGAACAGGATGGTTTAAATAAATTTCAAACACTGCAAACCTTAGCCAGGTCAAGGAGGAATTAGTGCCCTTGTCACTTACCAACGTAATTGAAGTGATTACTCCCATTCTATCAGAATTTACTGGATACTTATGATGTAACCAACTGGCATAACTAGCTAAATAGATTCCCATGCTTACACTAGACTCTAAATACATTTATGTACATGAAATGTTCATCTATGGTTCTCCATTACGAGACATCCATTACAGTTTTCAATCTGAAAGCCTTTCCCTCAGCCTCATAATGACAGCAGTCATGCGTTTTCACATTGCTTTGGGCTTGATCAGTCAAAAAAACATACACCAACCTGGGCTATGTTCGCCTGAGAGGCCAGGCGGATCATGATGTCCAGTTTCTCCAGTTTCACATAGATTGGATCATTGTACTTCACAAAGAATACCTTTATCTCCTGCTTCAGAATTTCAGGCCTGAAAATTAACACATGTGGCTTTGTTACAAAATTTTGCCTCTTTAATCTTTCCATGTCTGCCCCAACAAAGTTGCCTTATTATCCTCACTGATCATTACATTTCCCTAATTTATATAGACATGATGTTTCCTGGTAATATCAAGAAACATGAGAAAAATAACCTTTCATGGGTCTTTATAATCTTTACCGATTAGTTTGATTAGTTATAACAGTGTTCCCAATCTTAAAAATTAGAATAACCAGCTGCCCATAATTC